>NW_027423260.1:0-129268 GCF_048934315.1 Petromyzon marinus
AATTCTTCTGCCGTGGCTGATCAATGTTACAACGCTGTGGGGGATCACGATATAATTTTCTCCGATACCAAGGTTCTTTGCAAACCCACGGGCTTTTTATCAGAGATTTGTTCATGAAGAAATTCAGATCTACAAACGCAGACACAATTTCAACCGAGAGGATGGTTTCAAATTAAGCATCCATTGGAAAGATGTTCTAAATCGAACTAAACATTAAACTAATTTCAATGGTACAGTATATTTTTCAAGTAGTGGTACCCCAAACTTTCGCAGCTCTTATAAATTCCCCCTTTTCACACCGTCAATAGGTAAACTCCCCCCTTCCCCCCCCCCGCGCAAAACTGCGAGTCCACCGGCACGTACACCACCTCTTTCCTAAAATCCGACAATCAAATGCTATTTTTTATGCTAATTTCTTTGTCAGAACACCTTGTTTGCTCGCACACAGGTCCGATGTCTGAGCGTGGTTGTGTTTCGCTAAATTCTCCTGTTTGATGAGTACTAGGTGCCTCGGTGAACGTATATGCTCTAACTTTAACGTAGCTATTTCTGTGACCAGTTACAAGCTAATCACTCAGCCATTTCAATGCTAAATTCGATGCTAATTCCTTTGTCAAGGGGTACCTCTGCGGATGTGTATACTTTAACTTAGCTATTTCAATGAGCCATTTCAATGCTAAATTATATGCCAATTCCTTTGTCAAGGCACTTGGCCTTTTTTCTTCTCACACAGCTTAAAGATCGCGATCTAAGCGTGGCTTCTTCCACTCCAGCGCTGTCCTCCAGACAGTCTCGTCCCTTCACCTGATGAAGGCCGCTTGTGTCGTGGCCGAAACGTCGTGATTTTTTGTTATTTTATTTTCACCTACGTGACTTTACCCAATAGAACCAAAGAGTATGGATCCTAGCAGTCACGAAAGCTTTAAATCTAGAATTTACATTGTAACTTTTAAGTCTATAGTTATAGATTGAACAAAGATAATGACTTTTTACTGGGATGGGGAATGCAGCAGCAGTTACACCCGAGGCAGCAATGAGAGGCGCACCGGCAATCTCGTCAATCCGCTGCTGGATCCAATGCTCGCTTAGTGACGAGCAAGAGAGCGCAATGCTAACGTCAGTAGTGAGTACTTGAACGGCCGGTCCCTGAGGCACCGACCCCTTTACCGAACCGTGGCAAAGTAAAGAACACAGTAACACTCATGGAGAGAGGGCTTTATCCGGAATGGCATCTACAAAGAGGCTACGAATTCTCCGATCGATGTTCACAGGTGTGCGTTGTACCACGTGTGGGGAGCGGTGGCACATCGGTTATCGAGCCGACGCTCTGAATGGATGGCATTGCTGATAGAATGTCACTTTGCTGACTTCTCTGTATCTTGTTTTATTCATCCATATAGTCTCAATTTAACTCTGCATCTCTGTAAATGAACAACATTATTAATATTTATCAATATATATAGGCATACATATGGCCATAAATTAACATGGACTAAAACTCATATTCATTTGAAAATAGTGTATTTTGCGCTAAGATCCTGGCGACCCGAGTTCGATTATGTGAACCGGTCCTGGGCCTCTTCTAGGTCGACTCAGCCTCAAATGAGTACCTGGTGCGATGTGTAAACATCGCCACTCGGGAGAGACAAAGGCGGCCGGGGGTGGAGCTGGCCACCCAACCCCACGTGCCGTGCTGGCCTTCATAGGCGGTGCTCCGTAACAGCACTTGCCCCAACGGTCTGTTAAGCCTACGCGGGGGATCTTTTATTTGTTGTACCGCATGAATGTTGCGCCCCACGTGCCTGGAGCGAGCGAGCTTCCTGAGGAACTGGGCAGGCGAAACGTCGCGCATTGGCACGATGCGCCACGCGTTTTCCAACCCGAGAGCTCATCAGATAGTCGTGCAGCTACCAAACACACCGATTGCATGCCAGGCTAGGTGTTCCCTCGACTTAAACATCTTACAATCCAGTCTCAGATCGCCTTGATGCAAGAAGACATCTAAAGTGGGCCCTGGTCATTCATAAAACCCGTATTGGCAAATCTGTGTTGCACTTAGCTAATTCATTAACCCAAGAAACATAAGACGTGCATCAAATTTCCATTTAACTCTTCCTCAAACAAAAATATGAATAGGTGACCAAGCCTTTGACGTTGCAGACTATAACTGTTGTACATTTAACTAATTTTGCATAGTACGGAACCAAACGTTATAATCGGAGTTGCTGGACACAAAAGAAATTGCAGATGTGATTTGTATCCTTGATCCTTGCCCCTCATGCATCGATAGTTCAATGTTCATGTGCAGTGTGTTGTTGTTTTGGTGAAGTCTGGGACTATTCTTCTTTGGTTCTTTCGGTAAAGTCACGTAGAATGAGAATAAAATAATAAATTGATAAAAAAGATGGCAAACTACCCTTTCTGGATGTCTTAATTAAAAGGAGACATGATGGTTCAATGAGCCACTCTGTCTACAGGAAAGCTACCCATACAGATGCTTACTTGAAACCAGATTCCCACCACCATCCATCCCAGAAGAACTGCCTCATCAAGACTCTATACCATAGAGCCCAATGCATTTCCGACCAGGAACACATTACCAGTGAACTCAAGCACGTACACCAGGCTCTCAGGGCTAATGGCTACTCCGACTACACAATCCGCAAAGCCATCACTCCAGTCATGAAGAAGGATCCTCTTGTGGAGCCACTCAAAACCATCACCTTACCCTACATTGCAGGGGTCACTAAAAAGATCTCCAAAATCCTGAATAAACACAAGATCCAGGTCCGATTCAACACAGTACACAAAATCCGTGATTTAGTTCCATCTGTAAAAGATGCTCTTCCAGACATACAGTACCCGGGCGTTTACAAACTAAAGTGCCTCTGTGGTAGTAGCTACATTGGAGAAACCAAAAGACATATCTCGGACCGCATCCGCGAACATAAAGCAGACTTGAAACACGGTAAGACGAACTCCTCTGCCGTGGCAGATCACTGTTACAATTCAGTGGGCTCACATGACATTGACTTCTCCAAGACGGAGGTTCTTTGCAAACCAACTGGCTACCATGAGAGATTCGTTCATGAGGCTATTCACATATACAAGCACAGAGACAATTTCAACCGAGAAGATGGATTCAGGCTTAGTAACCACTGGAAAGATGTGTTAAATCATTTCTGTTCTTAATTAATTGTAATTTTACGATGACCTTCAGACCGCAGCTCTTTCGCCAGCATTGCCTCTTAATACCTCTCACACCACGGTTAATGGTATGGTTTACAACATGGAGTATACTAGGGCTTCGCAGCTGTCTCTCTCCCCCTCCTCTGTTCCGACCATGGACGAACTCGTCCGTCTGAACGGGGCCCGTAGCTATCCGTGGTACGGAAATTTGAGGGCTCTTTGTTCCTCTCACACAGCTTAAAAGCCGTGATCTGAACGTGGCTCTCTCACTCCAGCGCTGTCCTACCAGACAGTCTCGCTCCCTTCACCTGATGAAGGCCGCTTGTGTTGTGGCCGAAACGTCGTGAGAATATTATTGTGTTATTTTATTTTATCAATTTATTATTTTATTCTCATTCTACGTGACTTTACCGAAAGAACCAAAGAAGATGAATCATTGCAGTCACGAAAGCTTTAAATCGAAAAATAAAATAACACAATAATATTCTCACGACGTTTCGGCCACAACACATCGGCCTTCTGATGAGAATATTATTGCGTCATTTTATTTTATCAATTTATTATTTTATTCTCATTCTACGTGACTTTACCGAAAGAACCAAAGAAGATGAATCATTGCAGTCATGAAAGCTTTAAATCGAAATCTGGGACTATTGTTTTTTGTTTTGCTGCCTTGCCCCAAGAATGCATTCAGTGTTGCAAATTTGGACTTCATAATTTGTTTGGTTATGTATTTATGTTTTGTGACTTTCTTACCTTTTCTATATTTTGCACGATTTTCCTTAAGACCAAAACAGGTGAATTTATACACAATGCTTGCTGCCGCCTGATGATGCTAGTTCTGAGCGTTGCTCCTCCAACCTCTGCTGTTGTTAGAGGGTGACGGCCTCCAACTGCCCAATAGACTCACAGTGCACCTACCCTGGCACTGCCCAGTAGCGTCCTTCACGAGCCTGCTCCTCTGCCTCCTCTACAGAGGCCGACCTATGCTGTGTAGCAAACAAAGACAAAGATCCCCGCTGAAGCCTTAACAGCACCATTCCCAGCCGCCTTTGTCTCCTCAGTGGCGAAGCTTACTACAAACCGCACTAGGTACTCATTTAAGGCTAAGTCGACCAAGGGGAGGCCCGGGACCGGTTCAGATAACCATCGCAGGTGTTGACCGTGAACGGGAATCGAACCTGGATTGCCGGGTTTGTATCACAGCACGTTAACCATAGCACTACCGCAACCTGAAATGTGTAGCACCATAGGCTGTAATGTATGAATTGTTTATCCTGACGCAAACATGAGGATATAATCTGTTAGCGGAGATTAGAGTATGTAGTCTTCCATATTCAACGCGCCCCTGTGTTACAACTTGCCCAATAATCTAACGGAGATAGACCCCACATCGAAGTTCTGTGTGGAAGCCACTGTCCCCGCAATATCCCCATGCACCCGCGCAATGCAATAATCCACGAGCTTACATTCCAACGTTCAAAGTCCACTCTATTTGTCCTCCACGTGGATTTCTAGATTTTCTCAACTCATCCCCCATTTCAAGACGAGAGTCTGTGTAATATCGGCAGTTCACCAACACTGATTCAAGGGAGCCCGATGCTGCTGACGAGGCACCATACGTCGTAAGCGGTCAAGACGTTTTGGTGTCTTCATTTATTAAGGAGCATAAACCATGGCTTAAAGCTTTCGTGACTGCAGGAATCCATACTTTTTGGTTATTTCGGTAAAAGTTACGTAGGTATGGCCCGGTGGTTCTTCAGTTCCATTGCTGGATTATTTTTTTCTGTCTGAGAATGACCGATTGTGTTGCAATCGAAACGTCGTGATATATAATTTTTATTTTTTTATTTTTATACCTACGTTCCTTTTCGAAAGAACCAAAGAGTATCTTTTGGTAAAGTCACGCAGAACAAAATTATAAAACAAAAAACTATGACGTTTCGATCGCAACATAAGCAATCGTCATCAGGAGGAAAAAGGAGGGGGAAAGCTGCTGAGGCAGACTTTTTATAGGTTTGAAATGGGTGTAGCCCAAGGGTCATAAACAAAGTGGGCGGGGCTAGTGATGTTAAATGAGAAATTTGCATGTTAATGTAAGATGGGAGGGCGACTTCCACGCCGAGGGCACAGAGGTGGCTATTGTAATGTGAGAGATTAGCATGTTAATGTAAGATTGCAAAGCCGCCGCGATGTCGAGGACGTGAGCGATGGTGGCTGTGTTAGTGTGAGACATTTAACCTATTAATGTAAAATCAGAAAGTCGAAAATAACAACTAACATCGGAAGGTAGGATGGAAACATCACAGCCAGTTATGACTTGAACTGGTTAATAACGTCCTTCAAATGATTGCTCAGTTTGTACCCATATTCTCGGTTGAAATTGTGTCTGTGTCTATATATCTGGATGGCTTCATGAACGAATCTTTGGTGATAGCCGGTGGGTTTGCAAAGTACTTTCGTTTTGGATAAATCAATTTCGTGTGAGCTCATCGCATTTAAACAGTGATCAGCCACAGCCGAGGTATTGGTCCTACCATGTTTCAGATCTGCCTTATGTTCCCGAACACGGTCCGAGACATGTCGCTTAGTTTCCCCAATGTAACTACTGCCACAGACACAGCTTAGTTTGTAGACGCCGGGGTATTGCATGTCAGAGATCACATCCTTCGCAGATTATGAATGATTTTGGAAATATTTTTGGTGACCCCTGCTATGTATGGCAAGGTGACGGTATTGATTGGGTCCTCAGATGGTTCTTTCTCAGCGGTTGGGGTGATAGCTTTAAGCATTGTGTAGTCTGAATATCCATTCATCTTGAGAGCTTGGTGTACGTGTTCCAGTTCACTGGCTAGGAGATGATGGTCGGAAATACATCGAGCTCTATGGTGTAGAGTTTTGATGAGGGAATTCTTCTGGGATGGATGGTGGTGGGAGTCAGGTTTTAGGTAGGCATTCATATGGGTGGCTTTCCTGTAGACAGTGTCCCATTGAGTCATCTGGTCTCTTTTCGATTAAAACATCCAAGAATGGTAACTTGCCATCCTTTTCCACCTCCATGGTGAATTTGATGGCTGGGTGTATGGAATTGGTTGAGGAACTGGTTCAGAGCTGGTCGGTCACATGGCCAGATGACGAACGTGTCATCTGCGTACCTCTTCCACAAGGACGGACATACAGTGCATGCCTGTATGGCATCTGTCACAAATTTTTCCGTGAAAACATCAGCTACAACAAAGTTAGAGGTTGACACGATTGTTATCATTCAGAGTAACAGTCCAATTTCCGACAGCCTAAAATCGGTTCTAGCCGAAGGGTTGAATTTTGCAGTCACCCCTAAACACATCCCAGTTGATGATATCATTGCCCAGGTCTAAGGAGACCTTAAGGGTTTGGGACATATTACTGCAGACGTGGCAAGATCGGAAATCGCTGCAATCCTTAAAAACGCTAAGTCACCTACTAGCAACATCGGTAAGGATGAGCACTTTGAGCTTTCTCAATTCAAAAAGATAGAGCACATCGTCATTCTCTCAGCTGGACCTCGGGGCTGTTGCTGGAAGTGGGATCCCCATCGTGCTTCTCAAGTACATCGTCGTCACCATCTCGTCGTCATCACCATCTCCTCGTCGTCGTCTCCATCTTCACCATCATGGGGCGCGGCTAGTCAGACAGCCTATCAACAGTTCTAACTGAGTAGTGGTTGCTGACAATAGACAGACTTAATAATAATAGTGTTCACCCACGTCAGGTGTGTGTCATCCTGAAGGTCCTTTTGAAATAAAATAAGTGCCTCAAAGTCTTACTGTCTCCGAGTTGAGTCACTACATTTGGTGCTAGAAACGGAAAGAAAAAAAATATTGATATTGAAAGCAGCGACGTGGAAGAACCCACGTGTAGTGTCCTCAGAGGACGATGATAACAGAAACGTTATCCCCTTAACAGCCCCGGAATCCGGGAACCCGGCCATGTGTCCTGAGGCAGCGGCCGACGAGGGATCACGCGAACTCACCGGGTGCCTCGGACAACTGTTCTCCTCTGCTGCACAGCTGGTCATCCAAATTGGGCTGGCTGCACCCGCCGGAGGATCCGCAGCGCAGGGGCTGCAGGCGGATGGGTCGCCTTCCACCGCCGCGCCCACGCGGGAACCAGTGGTTGTTTCGCCCGCGCACGCGGGTGGCCACCAGCAGCCAGAGCTATACCCCTACATCACCCCTCCCCCATGAAAAAAAAAAAACAGCTGTCTCGGCTAACATAATTAGTTTAACAGGGGTTAGCGGACATCAGCAACAAGACCCCGTAATTATTTAACCAGAACCGTGAGGGAAGTGCAACAATTCATGACGTCCGCAGGCACGCCGCAGTCACGAGCATTAGGGTGGATCCCAGATCAAACGGAAGCTGCAGTCTGGCTTGCGGTGGTGGCCACCAGCCGGATGACGTCGGAACACAATTGTCATGATGGGAAGGGAGCTGTTCAGCGCAAACGAAGCACTCTTGGAGCGAGTCCTCGACGCCAGTCCCCCACCACGAGCAGGAACTTGCGCGCTGGGAACCACCGGAACATCACAAATGGCCTAAAGGGTGCGGCTCCTCCCTGGGAGAAGAAGATGGCAACTGGGCTTCCATGCACGGTCCTTCACACGGAAGCGCTGCCGGGGGATCCCTGGACTTCAGCTTCTGGGCTCAGTCGCCCCGACTCGTCGGACACATCCGACGCCCGCCGCTCTGGAGATGGAGATGAACTATCTAATAGGGTGGAACATAGGGTTTTAACCGTGACGGGTGCACAAAATAGCGATGGCGACCGACCTGTATATACACAAACTGCGGCCTCTTGACCTTGATCACCTCAACAGGGCCCTGCAACGGCCAGTATAATTTAGGGGACATACCCAGGGACACCTGGGGACAATGCAACGACGCCTTGTCCCCAGTTGTCCATGGGGCCCCGGACTCCCGTTGCCCCACGAGCTTCTCATTTGCATGCTGCCGTTTGGCCGAATTTTCCTGAGACGCCTCCCGCGCCTCCTTCAAACGCCTAAGCATGACCTGCATGGGCATGGGCATGACGGCCCTCTTTTTACCCAAGTCCATGCCCAACTGTGCTTCCATGGGGGGATCACTCTCCCTCCTGTACATGATATTAAACGGGGAGAATCCTGTTAAAGCATGATGGGCCAATCTATATGCAGCCAAGACACCGGGGATGTGCAAATTCCAGTCCAACTGCACCTCATTAACTCTTTGGCACAACATGGACATAAGAGTCCTGTGCAAGCGTTCCACCATCCCATCCGTCTGAGGATGGTAGAGCGAAGTTCTAATTTTTCTTGTACCCAGCGAGTCACACACCTCCCATAACAATTTAGAAGAAAAATTCCACCCCTGATCTGTAATAAGTTGTTCAGGAGCTCCTTTATCCATTACGTAGACGTGCAGAAATTTGTCCGCAATGGATGTGGCCGACTGGTCTGGCAGAGGCCATGCCATCGGCCACCGGGAAAGATATTCCACCCCGACCAGGAGAAATGTTTTCCCCTCTGAGTAGTGGGAATGGCCCGAGAACATCTAATTTGACTAGCTCGTTAATTTGAGACACCGTGATATTTGTGATAGTGGCTTGTGGCGTGTGCAGTCAGTACAACATTTCACCATGTAGTATACATGATCCATCATACCGGGCCAATAGAAGTCACGCTTCAGCATTAGCAAAGTTTTACGGACTCTGAGACAAACACGAACCGCAGATGCTTATAAATGCTCCTGAAACTTTGACTTAAAACGTTCGTGACTGCAGGAATTCATATTCTTGGTTCTTTCGGTAAAATCACGTATATAGAAACAAAAAGAAATTAAAAAAAAATAATAATAATAATAATAAAAGAAAGAAAAAAACAATAAAAATAAAAAGTTAAAATTGTAAAATTAAATGTAAATTACAAATTAAAATATGGCTTACTAAAAATCCATGAAGAAGGTATACCCCTTCGTCTCATCGTCTCCACCATTGACTCACGCACCTACAAACTGGCCCGATATCTGTCGGAGACCTTGCACCATTCACTGGCAAGACCACCTCTTCTATTCTTAACTCAGCTCACCTGGTTTCACTGTCCCCAGGTGATTTGCTCGTTAGTTTCAATGTAGTTTCTTTGTTCACCAAAGTTCCTGTGCCCGATACCATTGCAATAATTGAAGATTTGGTCCAACAAGGACTGAATGCTGATGTAACAGCCCTGATGAGACACTGCCTCACCAATACAGTCTTCACTTGGAATGGACCATTCTACAAACAAACTGAAGGCACCCCAATGGGTTCTCCCTCATCTCCGGTTGTGGCCAACATTTGAATGGAAAAATTTTAGACGGACGCCATCCAGGCATCCACTCTACGCCCGTCTTTGTGGAAGACGTACGTGGATGACACGTTTGTCATCTGGCCACATGGCCGACCAGCTCTGAAATAATTCCTCAACCACATCAATTCCATACACCCAGCAAACAAATTCACTATGGAGATAGAAAAAGATGGCATGAGACCAGATGGCTCAATGAGCCACTCTGTCTACACGAAAGTAAACCTGATTCCCACCACCATCCATCCCAGAAAAATGCCCTCATCAAAACGCTACACCATAGAGCTCAATGTATCCCCGACCATGAACACCTGACCAGTGAACTCAAGCACGTACACCAAGCTCTCAAGGCGAATGGATATTCTGACTACACTATCCACAAAGCCATCACCCCAACCGTGAAGGAGCCATCTGAGGATCCAATCAAAACCATCACCTTGCCATACATAGCAGGGGTAACCAAAAATATTTCCAAAATAATGAACAAACACAAGATCCAGGTTCGATTTAACACAGTGCATAAAATTTGTGACCTGATCCCATCTGTGAAGGACAAAATTCCTGACATGCAATATCCCGACGTCTACAAACTAAGCTGTATTTGTAGCAGCAGTTACATTGGGGAAACTAAGCAACATGTCTCTGACCGTGTTCTTGAACATAAGGCAGATCTCAAACACGACAGGACCAATACTTCTGTCGTGGCTGATCATTACTTTAATGCAGCTGGCTCACATGAAATTGATTTCTCTAAGACAATGGTACTTTCCAAGCCGACTGACTATCAACAAAGATTCGTTCACGAAGCCATCCATATATACAGACACAGTCACAATTTCAACCGAGACGACGGTTTTAAACCCAGCAATCATTGGAAAGATGTCATCAACCACTTTGGGTCATGACTTGTGTTTTCTTGTCAACCTTTACCGTCAGTAGTGTGGATGTGTGGAGCGAGTTGAAATGCCCCCCCCATCTCTACCCCCTGCTCCCCCCCTATTTCTGACCCCCCCTCCACCATCCTCTCCCCCTATCTCTGCCCCCTTCCTCCCCCCCATTGTCTGCTCCTACATTACCGCTGGCTGACTGGCTACCCCGCCCATGCTGGTTGCGCTGCACAAGCTCCTGCATTAGCGTGTTGCTTGCGCAGCTCTCGTCCCCCGCCCACTCACTTTGGAACCCTTATACATTTGGAGGCTTGCCGCCTCTTTTCTCTCCGCCTGATGAAGAACACTTGTATTGTGATCGAAACGTCTTAGGTTTTTTGTATTTATTCTTTTTAATTTATTTATAATTTTATTTTACTATTTTTATTTTTTATTTTCATTGTGTTTTTTTGCTTTCATAATATTTAATTCATCATTATTTTTATTATTTTTTTAAAAAATGTATTAAAATTTTCTTATTTATATTTTTCTATCTACGTGATTTTACCAAAAGAACCAAGAATATGCTCCTGAAATGTGTCCCCGAATACAATGCCATCGTCCAGGTAAATGAGGCACAAGTCCCATTGAAGACCTGCCAAGACCATTTCCATAAGCTGCTGGAATGTGGCAGAAGCCGATTGCAGCCCCATAGGGAGGCAATTAACTTGGAACAATCCTTGGGGTATATTCTTAGTTTTTTCGGTAAAGTCACATGGTTTTAGGCTTGGATTCTTCATCCAAAGGCAAGTGCCAAAACCCGGACAACAAATCGAGGGTTAAAAAGAACCGTGTACACAACAAAGCATCCAAGGAGTCATCCATCCAAGGGAGTGGATATGCGTCCGCCACAGAAAATGTGTTCTGCTTGCGGAAATCAATGCAAAATCGCAGACTCCCATAAAATGGAAGCCCCCCATGGGCTGATAGAGGGGGAAATAATGTCCGCACCCCGGGATGGTGAAGACGGAGACGACAATGAGGACATGGTGATGACGACGAGATGGCGATGACAATGGTCTTGAACAACCATGACGGGGATTCCACTTCCTGCACCAGCCCCGAGCAATGCAATGGTGTAGTCATAGCAGGATACCACCGCAGTCAGCATGCAATGCTGTAGTCATAGCAGGATACCACTACAGTCAGTATGCAATGCTGTAGTCATAGCAGGATACCACCACAGTCAGCATGCAATGGTGTAGTCATAGCAGGATACCACCACAGTCAGCATGCAATGCTGTAGTCATAGCAGGATACCACCAGTCAGCAAGCAATGCTGTAGTCATAGCACGATACCACCACAGTCAGCATGCAATGCTGTAGTCATAGCAGGATACAACCACAGTCAGCATCACAATGCTGTAGTCATAGCAGGATACGACCAGTCAGCATGCAATGCTGTAGTCATAGCCGGATACCACCACAGTCAGTATGCAATGCTGTAGTCATAGCAGAATACCACCACAGTCAGTATGCAATCCTGTAGTCATAGCAGGATACCACCATAGTCAGCATGCACTGCTATAGTCATAGCAGGATACAACCACAGTCAGCATGCAATGCTGTAGTCATAGCAGAATACCACCACAGTCAGCATGCAATGTTGTAGTCATAGCAGGATACCACCACAGTCAGCAAGCAATGCTGTAGTCATAGCAGGATACCACCACAGTCAGAATGCAATGCTGTAGTCATAGCAGGATACCACCACAGTCAGTATGCAATGCTGTCATCATAGCAGGTCCCACCACAGTCAGTATGCACTGGTGTAATCATAGCAGGTACCACAACAATATGCACTGCTGTAATCATAGCAGGTACCACCAGTCACTATGCACTGATGTAATCATAGCAGGTACCACAGTCAGTATGCACTGCTGTAATCATAGCAGGATACCACCACAGTCAGAATGCAATGCTGTAGTCCTAGCAGGATACCACCACAGTCAGTATGCAATGCTGTCATCATAGCAGGTCCCACCACAGTCAGTATGCACTGGTGTAATCATAGCAGGTACCACAACAATATGCACTGCTGTAATCATAGCAGGTACCACCAGTCAGTATGCACTGCTGTAATCATAGCAGGTACCACAGTCAGTATGCACTGCTGTAATCATAGCAGGATACCACCACCGTCAGCATGCAATACTGTAGTCATAGCAGGAAACCACCAGTCAGCATCCAATGCTGTAGTCATAGCAGGAGACCACCGCAGTCAGTATGCAATGCTGTAGTCATAGCAGGATACCACCACTGTCAGTATGCAATGCTGTAGTCATAGCAGGATACCACCACAGTCAGTATGCAATGCAGTAGTCATAGCAGGACACCACCAGTCAGCATGCAATGCTGTAGTCATAGCAGGATAACACCAGTCAGGATGCAATGCTGTAGTCATAGCAGGATATTACCATAGTCAGCATGCACTGCTATAGTCATAGCAGGATACAACCACAGTCAGCATGCAATGCTGAAGTCATAGCAGGATACAACGGCAGTCAGCATGCAATGCTGTAGTCATAGCAGGATACCACCGCAGTCAGTATGCAATGCTGAAGTCATAGCAGGATACCACCACAGTCAGCATGCAATGCTGTAGTCATAGCAGGATACCACCACAGTCAGCATACAATGCTGTAGTCATAGCAGGATACCACCACAGTCAGCATGTAATGCTGTAGTCAAAGCAGGATACCACCACAGTCAGCATACAATGCTGTAGTCATAGCAGGATACCACCAAAGTCAGCATGCAATGCTGTAGTCATTGCAGGATACTACCACAGTCAGCATGCAATGCTGTAGTCATAGCAGGATACCACCACAGTCAGCATGCAATGCTGTAGTCACAGCAGGATACCACCACAGTGAGCATGCACTGCTATAGTCATAGCAGGATACAACCACAGTCAGCATGCAATGCTGTAGTCATAGCAGGATACAACCACAGTCATCATGCAATGCTGCAGTCATAGCAGGATACCACCACAGTCAGTATGCAATGCTGTAGTCATAGCAGGATACCACCACAGTCAGCATGCAATGCTGTAGTCATAGCAGGATACCACCACAGTCAGCATGCAATGCTGTAGTCAAAGCAGGATACAACCACAGTCAGCATGTAATGCTGTAATCATAGCAGGATACCACCACAGTCAGTATGCAATGCTGTCATCATAGCAGGTCCCACCACAGTCAGTATGCACTGCTGTAATCATAGCAGGTACCACGACAATATGCACTGCTGTAATCATAGCAGGTACCACAACAGCAGTTTCCACTGCTGTAATCATAGCAGGTACCACCAGTCAGTATGCACTGCTGTAATCATAGCAGGTACCACAGTAAGTATGCACTGCTGTAATCATAGCAGCATACCACCACCGTCAGCATGCAATACTGTAGTCATAGCAGGAAACCACCAGTCAGCATGCAATGCTGTAGTCATAGCAGGAGACCACCGCAGTCAGTATGCAATGCTGTAGTCATAGCAGGATACCACCACTGTCAGTATGCAATGCTGTAGTCATAGCAGGATACCACCACAGTCAGTATGCAATGCTGTAGTCATAGCAGGACACCACCAGTCAGCATGCAATGCTGTAGTCAAAGCAGGATACCACCACAGTCAGGATGCAATGCTGTAATCATAGCAGGACACCACCACAGTCAGTATGCAATGCTGTAGTCATAGCAGGATATCACCATAGTCAGCATGCACTGCTATAGTCATTGCAGGATACAACCACAGTCAGCATGCAATGCTGAAGTCAAAGCAGGATACAACGGCAGACAGCATGCAATGCTGTAGTCATAGCAGGATACCACCACAGTCAGCATGCGATGCTGTAGTCATAGCAGGATACCACCACCGTCAGTATGCAATGCTGTAGTCATAGCAGGATACCACCACAGTCAGCATGCAATGCTGTAGTCATAGCAGGATACCACCACAGTCAGCATGTAATGCTGTAGTCATAGCAGGATACCACCACAGTCAGCATACAATGCTGTAGTCATAGCAGGATACCACCACAGTCAGCATGCAATGCTTGAGTCATAGCAGGAAACGACCACAGTCAGCATGCAATGCTGTAGTCATAGCAGGATACCACCACAGTCAGCACGCAATGCTGTAGTCATAGCAGGATACCACCACAGTCAGCATGAAATGCTGTAGTCATAGCAGGATACCACCACAGTCAGTATCACAATGCTGTAGTCATAGCAGGATACCACGATAGTCAGCATGCACTGCTATAGTCATAGCAGGATACCACCACAGTCAGCATGCAATGCTGTAGTCATAGCAGGATACAACTACAGTCAGCATGCAATGCTGTAGTCATAGCAGGATACCACAGCAGTCAGTATGCAATGCTGAAGTTATAGAAGGATACCACTGCAGTCAGTATGCAATGCTGTAGTCATAGCAGGATACCACCACAGTCAGCATGCAATGCTGTAGTCATAGCAGGATACCACCACAGTCAGCATACAATGCTGTAGTCATAGCACAATACCACCACAGTCAGCATGCAATGCTGTAGTCATAGCAGGATACAACCACAGTCAGCATCACAATGCTGTAGTCATAGCAGGATACCACCACAGTCAGTATGCAATGCTGTAGTCATAGCAGGATACCACTACCGTCAGTATGCAATGCTGTAGTCATAGCAGGATACCACCACAGTCAGCATGCGATGCTGTAGTCATAGCAGGATACCACTACCGTCAGTATGCAATGCTGTAGTCATAGCAGGATACCACCACAGTCAGCATGCAATGCTGTAGTCATAGCAGGATACCACCACCGTCAGTATGCAATGCTGTAGTCATAGCAGGATACCACCACAGTCAGCATGCAATGCTGTAGTCATAGCAGGATACCACCACAGTCAGCATGTAATGCTGTAGTCATAGCAGGATACCACCACAGTCAGCATACAATGCTGTAGTCATAGCAGGATACCACCACAGTCAGCATGCAATGCTTGAGTCATAGCAGGAAACGACCACAGTCAGCATGCAATGCTGTAGTCATAGCAGGATACCACCACAGTCAGCACGCAATGCTGTAGTCATAGCAGGATACCACCACAGTCAGCATGCAATGCTGTAGTCATAGCAGGATACCACCACAGTCAGTATCACAATGCTGTAGTCATAGCAGGATACCACCATAGTCAGCATGCACTGCTATAGTCATAGCAGGATACCACCACAGTCAGCATGCAATGCTGTAGTCATAGCAGGATACAACTACAGTCAGCATGCAATGCTGTAGTCATAGCAGGATACCACAGCAGTCAGTATGCAATGCTGAAGTTATAGAAGGATACCACTGCAGTCAGTATGCAATGCTGTAGTCATAGCAGAATACCACCACAGTCAGCATGCAATGCTGTAGTCATAGCAGGATACCACCACAGTCAGCATACAATGCTGTAGTCATAGCACGATAGCACCACAGTCAGCATGCAATGCTGTAGTCATAGCAGGATACAACCACAGTCAGCATCACAATGCTGTAGTCATAGCAGGATACCACCACAGTCAGCATGCAATGCTGTAGTCATTGCAGGATACCATCACAGTCAGCATGCAATGCTGTAGTCATAGCAGGATACCACCACAGTCAGCATGCAATGCTTTAGTCACAGCAGGATACAACCACAGTCATCATGCAATGCTGTAGTCATAGCAGGATACCACCGCAGTCAGTATGCAATGATGTAGTCATAGCAGGATACCACCACAGTCAGCATGCAATGCTGTAGTCATAGCAGGATACCACCACAGTCAGCATGCAATGCTGTAGTCAAAGCAGGATACAACCACAGTCAGCATGCAATGCTGTAGTCATAGCAGGATACCACCACAGTCAGTATGCAATGCTGTCATCATAGCAGGTCCCACCACATTCAGTATGCACTGCTGTAATCATAGCAGGTACCACGACAATATGCAGTGCTGTAATCATAGCAGGTACCACAACAGCAGTTTCCACTGCTGTAATCATAGCAGGAACCACCAGTCAGTATGCACTGCTGTAATCATAGCAGGTACCACAGTAAGTATGCACTGCTGTAATCATAGCAGGATACCACCACCGTCAGCATGCAATACTGTAGTCATAGCAGGAAACCACCAGTCAGCATGCAATGCTGTAGTCATAGCAGGAGACCACCGCAGTCAGTATGCAATGCTGTAGTCATAGCAGGATACCACCACTGTCAGTATGCAATGATGTAGTCATAGCAGGATACCACCACAGTCAGTATGCAATGCTGTAGTCATAGCAGGACACCACCAGTCAGCATGCAATGCTGTAGTCAAAGCAGGATACCACCACAGTCAGGATGCAATGCTGTAATCATAGCAGGATACCACCACAGTCAGTATGCAATGCTGTAGTCATAGCAGGATATCACCATAGTCCCCATGCACTGCTATAGTCATAGCAGGATACAACCGCAGTCAGTATGCAATGCTGTAGTTATAGCAGGATACCACTACCGTCAGTATGCAATGCTGTAGTCATAGCAGGATACCACCACAGTCAGCATGCGATGCTGTAGTCATAGCAGGATACCACCACCGGCAGTATGCAATGCTGTAGTCATAGCAGGACACCACCAGTCAGCATGCAATGCTGTAGTCAAAGCAGGATACCACCACAGTCAGGATGCAATGCTGTAATCATAGCAGGATACCACCACAGTCAGAATGCAATGCTGTAGTCCTAGCAGGATACCACCACAGTCAGTATGCAATGCTGTCATCATAGCAGGTCCCACCACAGTCAGTATGCACTGGTGTAATCATAGCAGGTACCACAACAATATGCACTGCTGTAATCATAGCAGGTACCACCAGTCAGTATGCACTGCTGTAATCATAGCAGGTACCACAGTCAGTATGCACTGCTGTAATCATAGCAGGATACCACCACCGTCAGCATGCAATACTGTAGTCATAGCAGGAAACCACCAGTCAGCATCCAATGCTGTAGTCATAGCAGGAGACCACCGCAGTCAGTATGCAATGCTGTAGTCATAGCAGGATACCACCACTGTCAGTATGCAATGCTGTAGTCATAGCAGGATACCACCACAGTCAGTATGCAATGCAGTAGTCATAGCAGGACACCACCAGTCAGCATGCAATGCTGTAGTCATAGCAGGATAACACCAGTCAGGATGCAATGCTGTAGTCATAGCAGGATATTACCATAGTCAGCATGCACTGCTATAGTCATAGCAGGATACAACCACAGTCAGCATGCAATGCTGAAGTCATAGCAGGATACAACGGCAGTCAGCATGCAATGCTGTAGTCATAGCAGGATACCACCGCAGTCAGTATGCAATGCTGAAGTCATAGCAGGATACCACCACAGTCAGCATGCAATGCTGTAGTCATAGCAGGATACCACCACAGTCAGCATACAATGCTGTAGTCATAGCAGGATACCACCACAGTCAGCATGTAATGCTGTAGTCAAAGCAGGATACCACCACAGTCAGCATACAATGCTGTAGTCATAGCAGGATACCACCAAAGTCAGCATGCAATGCTGTAGTCATTGCAGGATACTACCACAGTCAGCATGCAATGCTGTAGTCATAGCAGGATACCACCACAGTCAGCATGCAATGCTGTAGTCACAGCAGGATACCACCACAGTGAGCATGCACTGCTATAGTCATAGCAGGATACAACCACAGTCAGCATGCAATGCTGTAGTCATAGCAGGATACAACCACAGTCATCATGCAATGCTGCAGTCATAGCAGGATACCACCACAGTCAGTATGCAATGCTGTAGTCATAGCAGGATACCACCACAGTCAGCATGCAATGCTGTAGTCATAGCAGGATACCACCACAGTCAGCATGCAATGCTGTAGTCAAAGCAGGATACAACCACAGTCAGCATGTAATGCTGTAATCATAGCAGGATACCACCACAGTCAGTATGCAATGCTGTCATCATAGCAGGTCCCACCACAGTCAGTATGCACTGCTGTAATCATAGCAGGTACCACGACAATATGCACTGCTGTAATCATAGCAGGTACCACAACAGCAGTTTCCACTGCTGTAATCATAGCAGGTACCACCAGTCAGTATGCACTGCTGTAATCATAGCAGGTACCACAGTAAGTATGCACTGCTGTAATCATAGCAGCATACCACCACCGTCAGCATGCAATACTGTAGTCATAGCAGGAAACCACCAGTCAGCATGCAATGCTGTAGTCATAGCAGGAGACCACCGCAGTCAGTATGCAATGCTGTAGTCATAGCAGGATACCACCACTGTCAGTATGCAATGCTGTAGTCATAGCAGGATACCACCACAGTCAGTATGCAATGCTGTAGTCATAGCAGGACACCACCAGTCAGCATGCAATGCTGTAGTCAAAGCAGGATACCACCACAGTCAGGATGCAATGCTGTAATCATAGCAGGACACCACCACAGTCAGTATGCAATGCTGTAGTCATAGCAGGATATCACCATAGTCAGCATGCACTGCTATAGTCATTGCAGGATACAACCACAGTCAGCATGCAATGCTGAAGTCAAAGCAGGATACAACGGCAGACAGCATGCAATGCTGTAGTCATAGCAGGATACCACCACAGTCAGCATGCGATGCTGTAGTCATAGCAGGATACCACCACCGTCAGTATGCAATGCTGTAGTCATAGCAGGATACCACCACAGTCAGCATGCAATGCTGTAGTCATAGCAGGATACCACCACAGTCAGCATGTAATGCTGTAGTCATAGCAGGATACCACCACAGTCAGCATACAATGCTGTAGTCATAGCAGGATACCACCACAGTCAGCATGCAATGCTTGAGTCATAGCAGGAAACGACCACAGTCAGCATGCAATGCTGTAGTCATAGCAGGATACCACCACAGTCAGCACGCAATGCTGTAGTCATAGCAGGATACCACCACAGTCAGCATGAAATGCTGTAGTCATAGCAGGATACCACCACAGTCAGTATCACAATGCTGTAGTCATAGCAGGATACCACGATAGTCAGCATGCACTGCTATAGTCATAGCAGGATACCACCACAGTCAGCATGCAATGCTGTAGTCATAGCAGGATACAACTACAGTCAGCATGCAATGCTGTAGTCATAGCAGGATACCACAGCAGTCAGTATGCAATGCTGAAGTTATAGAAGGATACCACTGCAGTCAGTATGCAATGCTGTAGTCATAGCAGGATACCACCACAGTCAGCATGCAATGCTGTAGTCATAGCAGGATACCACCACAGTCAGCATACAATGCTGTAGTCATAGCACAATACCACCACAGTCAGCATGCAATGCTGTAGTCATAGCAGGATACAACCACAGTCAGCATCACAATGCTGTAGTCATAGCAGGATACCACCACAGTCAGTATGCAATGCTGTAGTCATAGCAGGATACCACTACCGTCAGTATGCAATGCTGTAGTCATAGCAGGATACCACCACAGTCAGCATGCGATGCTGTAGTCATAGCAGGATACCACTACCGTCAGTATGCAATGCTGTAGTCATAGCAGGATACCACCACAGTCAGCATGCAATGCTGTAGTCATAGCAGGATACCACCACCGTCAGTATGCAATGCTGTAGTCATAGCAGGATACCACCACAGTCAGCATGCAATGCTGTAGTCATAGCAGGATACCACCACAGTCAGCATGTAATGCTGTAGTCATAGCAGGATACCACCACAGTCAGCATACAATGCTGTAGTCATAGCAGGATACCACCACAGTCAGCATGCAATGCTTGAGTCATAGCAGGAAACGACCACAGTCAGCATGCAATGCTGTAGTCATAGCAGGATACCACCACAGTCAGCACGCAATGCTGTAGTCATAGCAGGATACCACCACAGTCAGCATGCAATGCTGTAGTCATAGCAGGATACCACCACAGTCAGTATCACAATGCTGTAGTCATAGCAGGATACCACCATAGTCAGCATGCACTGCTATAGTCATAGCAGGATACCACCACAGTCAGCATGCAATGCTGTAGTCATAGCAGGATACAACTACAGTCAGCATGCAATGCTGTAGTCATAGCAGGATACCACAGCAGTCAGTATGCAATGCTGAAGTTATAGAAGGATACCACTGCAGTCAGTATGCAATGCTGTAGTCATAGCAGAATACCACCACAGTCAGCATGCAATGCTGTAGTCATAGCAGGATACCACCACAGTCAGCATACAATGCTGTAGTCATAGCACGATAGCACCACAGTCAGCATGCAATGCTGTAGTCATAGCAGGATACAACCACAGTCAGCATCACAATGCTGTAGTCATAGCAGGATACCACCACAGTCAGCATGCAATGCTGTAGTCATTGCAGGATACCATCACAGTCAGCATGCAATGCTGTAGTCATAGCAGGATACCACCACAGTCAGCATGCAATGCTTTAGTCACAGCAGGATACAACCACAGTCATCATGCAATGCTGTAGTCATAGCAGGATACCACCGCAGTCAGTATGCAATGATGTAGTCATAGCAGGATACCACCACAGTCAGCATGCAATGCTGTAGTCATAGCAGGATACCACCACAGTCAGCATGCAATGCTGTAGTCAAAGCAGGATACAACCACAGTCAGCATGCAATGCTGTAGTCATAGCAGGATACCACCACAGTCAGTATGCAATGCTGTCATCATAGCAGGTCCCACCACATTCAGTATGCACTGCTGTAATCATAGCAGGTACCACGACAATATGCAGTGCTGTAATCATAGCAGGTACCACAACAGCAGTTTCCACTGCTGTAATCATAGCAGGAACCACCAGTCAGTATGCACTGCTGTAATCATAGCAGGTACCACAGTAAGTATGCACTGCTGTAATCATAGCAGGATACCACCACCGTCAGCATGCAATACTGTAGTCATAGCAGGAAACCACCAGTCAGCATGCAATGCTGTAGTCATAGCAGGAGACCACCGCAGTCAGTATGCAATGCTGTAGTCATAGCAGGATACCACCACTGTCAGTATGCAATGATGTAGTCATAGCAGGATACCACCACAGTCAGTATGCAATGCTGTAGTCATAGCAGGACACCACCAGTCAGCATGCAATGCTGTAGTCAAAGCAGGATACCACCACAGTCAGGATGCAATGCTGTAATCATAGCAGGATACCACCACAGTCAGTATGCAATGCTGTAGTCATAGCAGGATATCACCATAGTCCCCATGCACTGCTATAGTCATAGCAGGATACAACCGCAGTCAGTATGCAATGCTGTAGTTATAGCAGGATACCACTACCGTCAGTATGCAATGCTGTAGTCATAGCAGGATACCACCACAGTCAGCATGCGATGCTGTAGTCATAGCAGGATACCACCACCGGCAGTATGCAATGCTGTAGTCATAGCAGGATACTACCACAGTCAGCATGCAATGCTGTAGTCATAGCAGGATACCACCACAGTCAGCATACAATGCTGTAGTCATAGCAGGATACCACCACAGTCAGCATGCAATGCTTGAGTCATAGCAGGAAACGACCACAGTCAGCATGCAATGCTGTAGTCATAGCAGGATACCACCACAGTCAGCACGCAATGCTGTAGTCATAGCAGGATACCACCACAGTCAGCATGCAATGCTGTAGTCATAGCAGGATATCACCACAGTCAGCATCACAATGCTGTAGTCATAGCAGGATACCACCATAGTCAGCATGCACTGCTATAGTCATAGCAGGTTACCACCACAGTCAGCATGCAATGCTGTAGTCATAGCAGGATACAACTACAGTCAGCATGCAATGCTGTAGTCATAGCAGGATACCACCGCAGTCAGTATGCAATGCTGAAGTTATAGAAGGATACCACTGCAGTCAGTATGCAATGCTGTAGTCATAGCAGGATACCACCACAGTGAGCATGCAATGCTGTAGTCATAGCAGGATACCACCAGTCAGCAAGCAATGCTGTAGTCATAGCACGATACCACCACAGTCAGCATGCAATGCTGTAGTCATAGCAGGATACAACCACAGTCAGCATCACAATGCTGTAGTCATAGCAGGATACCACCAGTCAGCATGCAATGCTGTAGTCATAGCCGGATACCACCACAGTCAGTATGCAATGCTGTAATCATAGCAGAATACCACCACAGTCAGTATGCAAGGCTGTAGTCACAGCAGGATACCACCATAGTCAGCATGCACTCATATAGTCATAGCAGGATACAACCACAGTCAGCATGCAATGCTATAGTCATAGCAGGATACCACCACAGTCAGCATGCAATGTTGTAGTCATAGCAGGATACCACCACAGTCAGCAAGCAATGCTGTAGTCATAGCAGGATACCACCACAGTCAGCATACAATGCTGTAGTCATAGCAGGATACCACCACAGTCAGTATGCAATGCTGTCATCATAGCAGGTCCCACCACAGTCAGTATGCACTGGTGTAATCATAGCAGGTACCACAGTCAGTATGCACTGCTGTAATCATAGCAGGATACCACCACCGTCAGCATGCAATACTGTAGTCATAGCAGGAAACCACCAGTCAGCATCCAATGCTGTAGTCATAGCAGGAGACCACCACAGTCAGTATGCAATGCTGTAGTTATAGCAGGATACCACCACTGTCAGTATGCAATGCTGTAGTCATAGCAGGATACCACCACAGTCAGGATGCAATGCTGAAGTCATAGCAGGATACAACGGCAGTCATCATGCAATGCTGTAGTCATAGCAGGATACCACCGCAGTCAGTATGCAATGCTGAAGTCATAGCAGGATACCACCACAGTCAGCATGCAATGCTGTAGTCATAGCAGGATACCACCACCGTCAGTATGCAATGCTGTAGTCATAGCAGGATACCACAACAGTCAGCATGCAATGCTGTAGTCATAGCAGGATACCACTACAGTCAGTATGCAATGCTGTAGTCATAGCAGGATACCACCACAGTCAGCATGCAATGGTGTAGTCATAGCAGGATACCACCACAGTCAGCATGCAATGCTGTAGTCATAGCAGGATACCACCAGTCAGCAAGCAATGCTGTAGTCATAGCACGATACCACCACAGTCAGCATGCAATGCTGTAGTCATAGCAGGATACAACCACAGTCAGCATCACAATGCTGTAGTCATAGCAGGATACGACCAGTCAGCATGCAATGCTGTAGTCATAGCCGGATACCACCACAGTCAGTATGCAATGCTGTAGTCATAGCAGAATACCACCACAGTCAGTATGCAATCCTGTAGTCATAGCAGGATACCACCATAGTCAGCATGCACTGCTATAGTCATAGCAGGATACAACCACAGTCAGCATGCAATGCTGTAGTCATAGCAGAATACCACCACAGTCAGCATGCAATGTTGTAGTCATAGCAGGATACCACCACAGTCAGCAAGCAATGCTGTAGTCATAGCAGGATACCACCACAGTCAGAATGCAATGCTGTAGTCATAGCAGGATACCACCACAGTCAGTATGCAATGCTGTCATCATAGCAGGTCCCACCACAGTCAGTATGCACTGGTGTAATCATAGCAGGTACCACAACAATATGCACTGCTGTAATCATAGCAGGTACCACCAGTCACTATGCACTGATGTAATCATAGCAGGTACCACAGTCAGTATGCACTGCTGTAATCATAGCAGGATACCACCACAGTCAGAATGCAATGCTGTAGTCCTAGCAGGATACCACCACAGTCAGTATGCAATGCTGTCATCATAGCAGGTCCCACCACAGTCAGTATGCACTGGTGTAATCATAGCAGGTACCACAACAATATGCACTGCTGTAATCATAGCAGGTACCACCAGTCAGTATGCACTGCTGTAATCATAGCAGGTACCACAGTCAGTATGCACTGCTGTAATCATAGCAGGATACCACCACCGTCAGCATGCAATACTGTAGTCATAGCAGGAAACCACCAGTCAGCATCCAATGCTGTAGTCATAGCAGGAGACCACCGCAGTCAGTATGCAATGCTGTAGTCATAGCAGGATACCACCACTGTCAGTATGCAATGCTGTAGTCATAGCAGGATACCACCACAGTCAGTATGCAATGCAGTAGTCATAGCAGGACACCACCAGTCAGCATGCAATGCTGTAGTCATAGCAGGATAACACCAGTCAGGATGCAATGCTGTAGTCATAGCAGGATATTACCATAGTCAGCATGCACTGCTATAGTCATAGCAGGATACAACCACAGTCAGCATGCAATGCTGAAGTCATAGCAGGATACAACGGCAGTCAGCATGCAATGCTGTAGTCATAGCAGGATACCACCGCAGTCAGTATGCAATGCTGAAGTCATAGCAGGATACCACCACAGTCAGCATGCAATGCTGTAGTCATAGCAGGATACCACCACAGTCAGCATACAATGCTGTAGTCATAGCAGGATACCACCACAGTCAGCATGTAATGCTGTAGTCAAAGCAGGATACCACCACAGTCAGCATACAATGCTGTAGTCATAGCAGGATACCACCAAAGTCAGCATGCAATGCTGTAGTCATTGCAGGATACTACCACAGTCAGCATGCAATGCTGTAGTCATAGCAGGATACCACCACAGTCAGCATGCAATGCTGTAGTCACAGCAGGATACCACCACAGTGAGCATGCACTGCTATAGTCATAGCAGGATACAACCACAGTCAGCATGCAATGCTGTAGTCATAGCAGGATACAACCACAGTCATCATGCAATGCTGCAGTCATAGCAGGATACCACCACAGTCAGTATGCAATGCTGTAGTCATAGCAGGATACCACCACAGTCAGCATGCAATGCTGTAGTCATAGCAGGATACCACCACAGTCAGCATGCAATGCTGTAGTCAAAGCAGGATACAACCACAGTCAGCATGTAATGCTGTAATCATAGCAGGATACCACCACAGTCAGTATGCAATGCTGTCATCATAGCAGGTCCCACCACAGTCAGTATGCACTGCTGTAATCATAGCAGGTACCACGACAATATGCACTGCTGTAATCATAGCAGGTACCACAACAGCAGTTTCCACTGCTGTAATCATAGCAGGTACCACCAGTCAGTATGCACTGCTGTAATCATAGCAGGTACCACAGTAAGTATGCACTGCTGTAATCATAGCAGCATACCACCACCGTCAGCATGCAATACTGTAGTCATAGCAGGAAACCACCAGTCAGCATGCAATGCTGTAGTCATAGCAGGAGACCACCGCAGTCAGTATGCAATGCTGTAGTCATAGCAGGATACCACCACTGTCAGTATGCAATGCTGTAGTCATAGCAGGATACCACCACAGTCAGTATGCAATGCTGTAGTCATAGCAGGACACCACCAGTCAGCATGCAATGCTGTAGTCAAAGCAGGATACCACCACAGTCAGGATGCAATGCTGTAATCATAGCAGGACACCACCACAGTCAGTATGCAATGCTGTAGTCATAGCAGGATATCACCATAGTCAGCATGCACTGCTATAGTCATTGCAGGATACAACCACAGTCAGCATGCAATGCTGAAGTCAAAGCAGGATACAACGGCAGACAGCATGCAATGCTGTAGTCATAGCAGGATACCACCACAGTCAGCATGCGATGCTGTAGTCATAGCAGGATACCACCACCGTCAGTATGCAATGCTGTAGTCATAGCAGGATACCACCACAGTCAGCATGCAATGCTGTAGTCATAGCAGGATACCACCACAGTCAGCATGTAATGCTGTAGTCATAGCAGGATACCACCACAGTCAGCATACAATGCTGTAGTCATAGCAGGATACCACCACAGTCAGCATGCAATGCTTGAGTCATAGCAGGAAACGACCACAGTCAGCATGCAATGCTGTAGTCATAGCAGGATACCACCACAGTCAGCACGCAATGCTGTAGTCATAGCAGGATACCACCACAGTCAGCATGAAATGCTGTAGTCATAGCAGGATACCACCACAGTCAGTATCACAATGCTGTAGTCATAGCAGGATACCACGATAGTCAGCATGCACTGCTATAGTCATAGCAGGATACCACCACAGTCAGCATGCAATGCTGTAGTCATAGCAGGATACAACTACAGTCAGCATGCAATGCTGTAGTCATAGCAGGATACCACAGCAGTCAGTATGCAATGCTGAAGTTATAGAAGGATACCACTGCAGTCAGTATGCAATGCTGTAGTCATAGCAGGATACCACCACAGTCAGCATGCAATGCTGTAGTCATAGCAGGATACCACCACAGTCAGCATACAATGCTGTAGTCATAGCACAATACCACCACAGTCAGCATGCAATGCTGTAGTCATAGCAGGATACAACCACAGTCAGCATCACAATGCTGTAGTCATAGCAGGATACCACCACAGTCAGTATGCAATGCTGTAGTCATAGCAGGATACCACTACCGTCAGTATGCAATGCTGTAGTCATAGCAGGATACCACCACAGTCAGCATGCGATGCTGTAGTCATAGCAGGATACCACTACCGTCAGTATGCAATGCTGTAGTCATAGCAGGATACCACCACAGTCAGCATGCAATGCTGTAGTCATAGCAGGATACCACCACCGTCAGTATGCAATGCTGTAGTCATAGCAGGATACCACCACAGTCAGCATGCAATGCTGTAGTCATAGCAGGATACCACCACAGTCAGCATGTAATGCTGTAGTCATAGCAGGATACCACCACAGTCAGCATACAATGCTGTAGTCATAGCAGGATACCACCACAGTCAGCATGCAATGCTTGAGTCATAGCAGGAAACGACCACAGTCAGCATGCAATGCTGTAGTCATAGCAGGATACCACCACAGTCAGCACGCAATGCTGTAGTCATAGCAGGATACCACCACAGTCAGCATGCAATGCTGTAGTCATAGCAGGATACCACCACAGTCAGTATCACAATGCTGTAGTCATAGCAGGATACCACCATAGTCAGCATGCACTGCTATAGTCATAGCAGGATACCACCACAGTCAGCATGCAATGCTGTAGTCATAGCAGGATACAACTACAGTCAGCATGCAATGCTGTAGTCATAGCAGGATACCACAGCAGTCAGTATGCAATGCTGAAGTTATAGAAGGATACCACTGCAGTCAGTATGCAATGCTGTAGTCATAGCAGAATACCACCACAGTCAGCATGCAATGCTGTAGTCATAGCAGGATACCACCACAGTCAGCATACAATGCTGTAGTCATAGCACGATAGCACCACAGTCAGCATGCAATGCTGTAGTCATAGCAGGATACAACCACAGTCAGCATCACAATGCTGTAGTCATAGCAGGATACCACCACAGTCAGCATGCAATGCTGTAGTCATTGCAGGATACCATCACAGTCAGCATGCAATGCTGTAGTCATAGCAGGATACCACCACAGTCAGCATGCAATGCTTTAGTCACAGCAGGATACAACCACAGTCATCATGCAATGCTGTAGTCATAGCAGGATACCACCGCAGTCAGTATGCAATGATGTAGTCATAGCAGGATACCACCACAGTCAGCATGCAATGCTGTAGTCATAGCAGGATACCACCACAGTCAGCATGCAATGCTGTAGTCAAAGCAGGATACAACCACAGTCAGCATGCAATGCTGTAGTCATAGCAGGATACCACCACAGTCAGTATGCAATGCTGTCATCATAGCAGGTCCCACCACATTCAGTATGCACTGCTGTAATCATAGCAGGTACCACGACAATATGCAGTGCTGTAATCATAGCAGGTACCACAACAGCAGTTTCCACTGCTGTAATCATAGCAGGAACCACCAGTCAGTATGCACTGCTGTAATCATAGCAGGTACCACAGTAAGTATGCACTGCTGTAATCATAGCAGGATACCACCACCGTCAGCATGCAATACTGTAGTCATAGCAGGAAACCACCAGTCAGCATGCAATGCTGTAGTCATAGCAGGAGACCACCGCAGTCAGTATGCAATGCTGTAGTCATAGCAGGATACCACCACTGTCAGTATGCAATGATGTAGTCATAGCAGGATACCACCACAGTCAGTATGCAATGCTGTAGTCATAGCAGGACACCACCAGTCAGCATGCAATGCTGTAGTCAAAGCAGGATACCACCACAGTCAGGATGCAATGCTGTAATCATAGCAGGATACCACCACAGTCAGTATGCAATGCTGTAGTCATAGCAGGATATCACCATAGTCCCCATGCACTGCTATAGTCATAGCAGGATACAACCGCAGTCAGTATGCAATGCTGTAGTTATAGCAGGATACCACTACCGTCAGTATGCAATGCTGTAGTCATAGCAGGATACCACCACAGTCAGCATGCGATGCTGTAGTCATAGCAGGATACCACCACCGGCAGTATGCAATGCTGTAGTCATAGCAGGATACTACCACAGTCAGCATGCAATGCTGTAGTCATAGCAGGATACCACCACAGTCAGCATACAATGCTGTAGTCATAGCAGGATACCACCACAGTCAGCATGCAATGCTTGAGTCATAGCAGGAAACGACCACAGTCAGCATGCAATGCTGTAGTCATAGCAGGATACCACCACAGTCAGCACGCAATGCTGTAGTCATAGCAGGATACCACCACAGTCAGCATGCAATGCTGTAGTCATAGCAGGATATCACCACAGTCAGCATCACAATGCTGTAGTCATAGCAGGATACCACCATAGTCAGCATGCACTGCTATAGTCATAGCAGGTTACCACCACAGTCAGCATGCAATGCTGTAGTCATAGCAGGATACAACTACAGTCAGCATGCAATGCTGTAGTCATAGCAGGATACCACCGCAGTCAGTATGCAATGCTGAAGTTATAGAAGGATACCACTGCAGTCAGTATGCAATGCTGTAGTCATAGCAGGATACCACCACAGTGAGCATGCAATGCTGTAGTCATAGCAGGATACCACCAGTCAGCAAGCAATGCTGTAGTCATAGCACGATACCACCACAGTCAGCATGCAATGCTGTAGTCATAGCAGGATACAACCACAGTCAGCATCACAATGCTGTAGTCATAGCAGGATACCACCAGTCAGCATGCAATGCTGTAGTCATAGCCGGATACCACCACAGTCAGTATGCAATGCTGTAATCATAGCAGAATACCACCACAGTCAGTATGCAAGGCTGTAGTCACAGCAGGATACCACCATAGTCAGCATGCACTCATATAGTCATAGCAGGATACAACCACAGTCAGCATGCAATGCTATAGTCATAGCAGGATACCACCACAGTCAGCATGCAATGTTGTAGTCATAGCAGGATACCACCACAGTCAGCAAGCAATGCTGTAGTCATAGCAGGATACCACCACAGTCAGCATACAATGCTGTAGTCATAGCAGGATACCACCACAGTCAGTATGCAATGCTGTCATCATAGCAGGTCCCACCACAGTCAGTATGCACTGGTGTAATCATAGCAGGTACCACAGTCAGTATGCACTGCTGTAATCATAGCAGGATACCACCACCGTCAGCATGCAATACTGTAGTCATAGCAGGAAACCACCAGTCAGCATCCAATGCTGTAGTCATAGCAGGAGACCACCACAGTCAGTATGCAATGCTGTAGTTATAGCAGGATACCACCACTGTCAGTATGCAATGCTGTAGTCATAGCAGGATACCACCACAGTCAGGATGCAATGCTGTAGTCATAGCAGGACACCACCAGTCAGCATGCAATGCTGTAGTCATAGCAGGATAACACCAGTCAGGATGCAATGCTGTAGTCATAGCAGGATATTACCATAGTCAGCATGCACTGTTATAGTCATAGCAGGATACAACCACAGTCAGCATGCAATGCTGAAGTCATAGCAGGATACAACGGCAGTCATCATGCAATGCTGTAGTCATAGCAGGATACCACCGCAGTCAGTATGCAATGCTGAAGTCATAGCAGGATACCACCACAGTCAGCATGCAATGCTGTAGTCATAGCAGGATACCACCACCGTCAGTATGCAATGTTGTAGTCATAGCAGGATACCACCACAGTCAGCATGCAATGCTGTAGTCATAGCAGGATACCACCACAGTCAGCATGTAATGCTATAGTCATAGCAGGATACCACCACAGTCAGCATACAATGCTGTAGTCATAGCAGGATACCACCAAAGTCAGCATGCAATGCTTGAGTCATAGCAGGAAATGACCACAGTCAGCATGCAATGCTGTAGTCATAGCAGGATACCACCACAGTCAGCAAGCAATGCTGTAGTCATAGCAGGATACCACCACAGTCAGCATGCAATGCTGTAGTCATAGCAGGATACCACCACAGTCAGCATGCAATGCTGTAGTCATAGCAGGATACCACCACAGTAAGCATGCAATGCTGTAGTCACAGCAGGATACCACCACAGTGAGCATGCACTGCTATAGTCATAGCAGGATACAACCACAGTCAGCAAGCAATGCTGTAGTCATAGCAGGATACAACCACAGTCATCATGCAATGCTGTAGTCATAGCAGGATACCACCGCAGTCAGTATGCAATGCTGTAGTCATATCAGGATACCACCACAGTCAGCATGAAATGCTGTAGTCATAGCAGGATACCACCACAGTCAGCATGCAATGCTGTAGTCAAAGCATGATACAACCACAGTCAGCATGCAATGCTGTAGTCATAGCAGGATACCACCACAGTCAGTATGCAATGCTGTCATCATAGCAGGTCCCACCACAGTCAGTATGCACTGCTGTAATCACAGCAGGTACCACGACAATATGCACTGCTGTAATCATAGCAGGTACCACAACAGCAGTTTCCACTGCTGTAATCATAGCAGGTACCACCAGTCAGTATGCACTGCTGTAATCATAGCAGGTACCACAGTAAGTATGCACTGCTGTAATCATAGCAGGATACCACCACCGTCAGCATGCAATACTGTAGTCATAGAAGGAAACCACCAGTCAGCATGCAATGCTGTAGTCATAGCAGGAGACCACCGCAGTCAGAATACAATGCTGTAGTCATAGCAGGATACCACCACTGTCAGTATGCAATGCTGTAGTCATAGCAGGATACCACCACAGTCAGTATGCAATGCTGTAGTCATAGCAGGACACCACCAGTCAGCATGCAATGCTGTAGTCAAAGCAGGATACCACCACAGTCAGGATGCAATGCTGTAATCACAGCAGGATACCACCACAGTCAGTATGCAATGCTGTAGTCATAGCAGGATATCACCATAGTCAGCATGCACTGCTATAGTCATAGCAGGATACAACCACAGTCAGCATGCAATGCTGTAGTCATAGCAGGATACCACCACAGTCAGCATGCAATGCTGTAGTCATAGCAGGATACCACCACAGTCAGCATGTAATGCTGTAGTCATAGCAGGATACCACCACAGTCAGCATACAATGCTGTAGTCATAGCAGGATACCACCAAAGTCAGCATGCAATGCTTGAGTCATAGCAGGAAACGACCACAGTCAGCATGCAATGCGGTAGTCATAGCAGGATACCACCACAGTTAGCAAGCAATGCTGTAGTCATAGCAGGATACCACCACAGTCAGCATGCAATGCTGTAGTCATTGCAGGATACCACCACAGTCAGCATGCAATGCTGTAGTCATAGCAGGATACAACCGCAGTCATCATGCAATGCTGTAGTCATAGCAGGATACCACCGCAGTCAGTATGCAATGCTGTAGTCATAGCAGGATACCACCACAGTCAGCATGCAATGCTGTAGTCATAGCAGGATACCACCATAGTCAGCATGCAATGCTGTAGTCAAAGCAGGATACAACCACAGTCAGCATGCAATGCTGTAGTCATAGCAGGATACCACCACAGTCAGTATGCAATGCTGTCATCATAGCAGGTCCCACCACAGTCAGTATGCACTGCTGTAATCATAGCAGGTACCACGACAATATGCACTGCTGTAATCATAGCAGGTACCACAACAGCAGTTTCCACTGCTGTAATCATAGCAGGTAACACCAGTCAGTATGCACTGCTGTAATCATAGCAGGTACCACAGTAAGTATGCACTGCTGTAATCATAGCAGGATACCACCACCGTCAGCATGCAATACTGTAGTCATAGAAGGAAACCACCAGTCAGCATGCAATGCTGTAGTCATAGCAGGAGACCACCGCAGTCAGAATGCAATGCTGTAGTCATAGCAGGATACCACCACTGTCAGTATGCAATGCTGTAGTCATAGCAGGATACCACCACAGTCAGTATGCAATGCTGTAGTCATAGCAGGACACCACCAGTCAGCATGCAATGCTGTAGTCAAAGCAGGATACCACCACAGTCAGGATGCAATGCTGTAATCACAGCAGGATACCACCACAGTCAGTATGCAATGCTGTAGTCATAGCAGGATATCACCATAGTCAGCATGCACTGCTATAGTCATAGCAGGATACAACCACAGTCAGCATGCAATGCTGTAGTCATAGCAGGATACCACCACAGTCAGCATGCAATGCTGTAGTCATAGCAGGATACCACCACAGTCAGCATGTAATGCTGTAGTCATAGCAGGATACCACCACAGTCAGCATACAATGCTGTAGTCATAGCAGGATACCACCAAAGTCAGCATGCAATGCTTGAGTCACAGCAGGAAACGACCACAGTCAGCATGCAATGCGGTAGTCATAGCAGGATACCACCACAGTTAGCAAGCAATGCTGTAGTCATAGCAGGATACCACCAGTCAGCAAGCAATGCTGTAGTCATAGCACGATACCACCACAGTCAGCATGCAATGCTGTAGTCATAGCAGGATACAACCACAGTCAGCATCACAATGCTGTAGTCATAGCAGGATACCACCAGTCAGCATGCAATGCTGTAGTCATAGCCGGATACCACCACAGTCAGTATGCAATGCTGTAATCATAGCAGAATACCACCACAGTCAGTATGCAAGGCTGTAGTCATAGCAGGATACCACCATAGTCAGCATGCACTCATATAGTCATAGCAGGATACAACCACAGTCAGCATGCAATGCTATAGTCATAGCAGGATACCACCACAGTCAGCATGCAATGTTGTAGTCATAGCAGGATACCACCACAGTCAGCAAGCAATGCTGTAGTCATAGCAGGATACCACCACAGTCAGCATACAATGCTGTAGTCATAGCAGGATACCACCACAGTCAGTATGCAATGCTGTCATCATAGCAGGTCCCACCACAGTCAGTATGCACTGGTGTAATCATAGCAGGTACCACAGTCAGTATGCACTGCTGTAATCATAGCAGGATACCACCACCGTCAGCATGCAATACTGTAGTCATAGCAGGAAACCACCAGTCAGCATCCAATGCTGTAGTCATAGCAGGAGACCACCACAGTCAGTATGCAATGCTGTAGTTATAGCAGGATACCACCACTGTCAGTATGCAATGCTGTAGTCATAGCAGGATACCACCACAGTCAGGATGCAATGCTGTAGTCATAGCAGGATACCACCAAAGTCAGCATGCAATGCTTGAGTCATAGCAGGAAACGACCACAGTCAGCATGCAATGCGGTAGTCATAGCAGGATACCACCACAGTTAGCAAGCAATGCTGTAGTCATAGCAGGATATCACCAGTCAGCAAGCAATGCTGTAGTCATAGCACGATACCACCACAGTCAGCATGCAATGCTGTAGTCATAGCAGGATACAACCACAGTCAGCATCACAATGCTGTAGTCATAGCAGGATACCACCAGTCAGCATGCAATGCTGTAGTCATAGCCGGATACCACCACAGTCAGTATGCAATGCTGTAATCATAGCAGAATACCACCACAGTCAGTATGCAAGGCTGTAGTCATAGCAGGATACCACCATAGTCAGCATGCACTCATATAGTCATAGCAGGATACAACCACAGTCAGCATGCAATGCTATAGTCATAGCAGGATACCACCACAGTCAGCATGCAATGTTGTAGTCATAGCAGGATACCACCACAGTCAGCAAGCAATGCTGTAGTCATAGCAGGATACCACCACAGTCAGCATACAATGCTGTAGTCATAGCAGGATACCACCACAGTCAGTATGCAATGCTGTCATCATAGCAGGTCCCACCACAGTCAGTATGCACTGGTGTAATCATAGCAGGTACCACAGTCAGTATGCACTGCTGTAATCATAGCAGGATACCACCACCGTCAGCATGCAATACTGTAGTCATAGCAGGAAACCACCAGTCAGCATCCAATGCTGTAGTCATAGCAGGAGACCACCACAGTCAGTATGCAATGCTGTAGTTATAGCAGGATACCACCACTGTCAGTATGCAATGCTGTAGTCATAGCAGGATACCACCACAGTCAGGATGCAATGCTGTAGTCATAGCAGGACACCACCAGTCAGCATGCAATGCTGTAGTCATAGCAGGATAACACCAGTCAGGATGCAATGCTGTAGTCATAGCAGGATATTACCATAGTCAGCATGCACTGCTATAGTCATAGCAGGATACAACCACAGTCAGCATGCAATGCTGAAGTCATAGCAGGATACAACGGCAGTCATCATGCAATGCTGTAGTCATAGCAGGATACCACCGCAGTCAGTATGCAATGCTGAAGTCATAGCAGGATACCACCACAGTCAGCATGCAATGCTGTAGTCATAGCAGGATACCACCACCGTCAGTATGCAATGTTGTAGTCATAGCAGGATACCACCACAGTCAGCATGCAATGCTGTAGTCATAGCAGGATACCACCACAGTCAGCATGTAATGCTATAGTCATAGCAGGATACCACCACAGTCAGCATACAATGCTGTAGTCATAGCAGGATACCACCAAAGTCAGCATGCAATGCTTGAGTCATAGCAGGAAACGACCACAGTCAGCATGCAATGCTGTAGTCATAGCAGGATACCAACACAGTCAGCAAGCAATGCTGTAGTCATAGCAGGATACCACCACAGTCAGCATGCAATGCTGTAGTCATAGCAGGATACCACCACAGTCAGCATGCAATGCTGTAGTCATAGCAGGATACCACCACAGTCAGCATGCAATGCTGTAGTCACAGCAGGATACCACCACATTGAGCATGCACTGCTATAGTCATAGCAGGATACAACCACAGTCAGCAAGCAATGCTGTAGTCATAGCAGGATACAACCACAGTCATCATGCAATGCTGTAGTCATAGCAGGATACCACCGCAGTCAGTATGCAATGCTGTAGTCATATCAGGATACCACCACAGTCAGCATGCAATGCTGTAGTCATAGCAGGATACCACCACAGTCAGCATGCAATGCTGTAGTCAAAGCAGGATACAACCACAGTCAGCATGCAATGCTGTAGTCATAGCAGGATACCACCACAGTCAGTATGCAATGCTGTCATCATAGCAGGTCCCACCACAGTCAGTATGCACTGCTGTAATCACAGCAAGTACCACGACAATATGCACTGCTGTAATCATAGCAGGTACCACAACAGCAGTTTCCACTGCTGTAATCATAGCAGGTACCACCAGTCAGTATGCACTGCTGTAATCATAGCAGGTACCACAGTAAGTATGCACTGCTGTAATCATAGCAGGATACCACCACCGTCAGCATGCAATACTGTAGTCATAGAAGGAAACCACCAGTCAGCATGCAATGCTGTAGTCATAGCAGGAGACCACCGCAGTCAGAATGCAATGCTGTAGTCATAGCAGGATACCACCACTGTCAGTATGCAATGCTGTAGTCATAGCAGGATACCACCACAGTCAGTATGCAATGCTGTAGTCATAGCAGGACACCACCAGTCAGCATGCAATGCTGTAGTCAAAGCAGGATACCACCACAGTCAGGATGCAATGCTGTAATCACAGCAGGATACCACCACAGTCAGTATGCAATGCTGTAGTCATAGCAGGATATCACCATAGTCAGCATGCACTGCTATAGTCATAGCAGGATACAACCACAGTCAGCATGCAATGCTGTAGTCATAGCAGGATACCACCACAGTCAGCATGCAATGCTGTAGTCATAGCAGGATACCACCACAGTCAGCATGTAATGCTGTAGTCATAGCAGGATACCACCACAGTCAGCATACAATGCTGTAGTCATAGCAGGATACCACCAAAGTCAGCATGCAATGCTTGAGTCATAGCAGGAAACGACCACAGTCAGCATGCAATGCGGTAGTCATAGCAGGATACCACCACAGTTAGCAAGCAATGCTGTAGTCATAGCAGGATACCACCACAGTCAGCATGCAATGCTGTAGTCATTGCAGGATACCACCACAGTCAGCATGCAATGCTGTAGTCATAGCAGGATACAACCACAGTCATCATGCAATGCTGTAGTCATAGCAGGATACCACCGCAGTCAGTATGCAATGCTGTAGTCATAGCATGATACCACCACAGTCAGCATGCAATGCTGTAGTCATAGCAGGATACCACCACAGTCAGCATGCAATGCTGTAGTCAAAGCAGGATACAACCACAGTCAGCATGCAATTCTGTAGTCATAGCAGGATACCACCACAGTCAGTATGCAATGCTGTCATCATAGCAGGTCCCACCACAGTCAGTATGCACTGCTGTAATCATAGCAGGTACCACGACAATATGCACTGCTGTAATCATAGCAGGTACCACAACAGCAGTTTCCACTGCTGTAATCATAGCAGGTAACACCAGTCAGTATGCACTGCTGTAATCATAGCAGGTACCACAGTAAGTATGCACTGCTGTAATCATAGCAGGATACCACCACCGTCAGCATGCAATACTGTAGTCATAGAAGGAAACCACCAGTCAGCATGCAATGCTGTAGTCATAGCAGGAGACCACCGCAGTCAGAATGCAATGCTGTAGTCATAGCAGGATACCACCACTGTCAGTATGCAATGCTGTAGTCATAGCAGGATACCACCACAGTCAGTATGCAATGCTGTAGTCATAGCAGGACACCACCAGTCAGCATGCAATGCTGTAGTCAAAGCAGGATACCACCACAGTCAGTATGCAATGCTGTAGTCATAGCAGGATATCACCATAGTCAGCATGCACTGCTATAGTCATAGCAGGATACAACCACAGTCAGCATGCAATGCTGTAGTCATAGCAGGATACCACCACAGTCAGCATGCAATGCTGTAGTCATAGCAGGATACCACCACAGTCAGCATGTAATGCTGTAGTCATAGCAGGATACCACCACAGTCAGCATACAATGCTGTAGTCATAGCAGGATACCACCAAAGTCAGCATGCAATGCTTGAGTCATAGCAGGAAACGACCACAGTCAGCATGCAATGCGGTAGTCATAGCAGGATACCACCACAGTTAGCAAGCAATGCTGTAGTCATAGCAGGATACCACCACAGTCAGCATGCAATGCTGTAGTCATTGCAGGATACCACCACAGTCAGCATGCAATGCTGTAGTCATAGCAGGATACAACCACAGTCATCATGCAATGCTGTAGTCATAGCAGGATACCACCGCAGTCAGTATGCAATGCTGTAGTCATAGCAGGATACCACCACAGTCAGCATGCAATGCTGTAGTCATAGCAGGATACCACCACAGTCAGCATGCAATGCTGTAGTCAAAGCAGGATACAACCACAGTCAGCATGCAATGCTGTAGTCATAGCAGGATACCACCACAGTCAGTATGCAATGCTGTCATCATAGCAGGTCCCACCACAGTCAGTATGCACTGCTGTAATCATAGCAGGTACCACGACAATATGCACTGCTGTAATCATAGCAGGTACCACAACAGCAGTTTCCACTGCTGTAATCATAGCAGGTAACACCAGTCAGTATGCACTGCTGTAATCATAGCAGGTACCACAGTAAGTATGCACTGCTGTAATCATAGCAGGATACCACCACCGTCAGCATGCATTACTGTAGTCATAGGAGGAAACCACCAGTCAGCATGCAATGCTGTAGTCATAGCAGGAGACCACCGCAGTCAGTATGCAATGCTGTAGTCATAGCAGGACACCACCAGTCAGCATGCAATGCTGTAGTCAAAGCAGGATACCACCACAGTCAGGATGCAATGCTGTAATCATAGCAGAATACCACCACAGTCAGTATGCAATGCTGTAGTCATAGCAGGATATCACCATAGTCAGCATGCACTGCTATAGTCATAGCAGGATACAACCACAGTCAGCATGCAATGCTGAAGTCATAGCAGGATACAACGGCAGTCAGCATGCAATGCTGTAGTCATAGAAGGATACCACCGCAGTCAGTATGCAATGCTGTAGTCAAAGCAGGATACCACTACCGTCAGTATGCAATGCTGTAGTCATAGCAGGATACCACCACAGTCAGCATGCGATGGTGTAGTCATAGCAGGATACCACCACCGTCAGTATGCAATGATGTAGTCATAGCAGGATACCACCACAGTCAGCATGTAATGCTGTAGTCATAGCAGGATACCTCCACAGTCAGCATACAATGCTGTAGTCATAGCAGGATACCACCACAGTCAGCATGCAATGCTTGAGTCATAGCAGGAAACGACCACAGTCAGCATGCAATGCTGTAGTCATAGCAGGATACCACCACAGTCAGCACGCAATGCTGTAGTCATAGCAGGATACCACCACAGTCAGCATGCAATGCTGTAGTCATAGCAGGATACCACCACAGTCAGCATCACAATGCTGTAGTCATAGCAGGATACCACCATAGTCAGCATGCACTGCTATAGTCATAGCACGATACCACCACAGTCAGCATGCAATGCTGTAGTCATAGCAGGATACAACTACAGTCAGCATGCAATGCTGTAGTCATAGCAGGATACCACCGCAGTCAGTATGCAATGCTGAAGTTATAGAAGGATACCACTGCAGTCAATATGCAATGCTGTAGTCATAGCAGGATACCACCACAGTCAGCATGAAATGCTGTAGTCATAGCAGGATACCACCACAGTCAGCATGCAATGCGGTAGTCATAGCAGGATACCACCACAGTGAGCATGCACTGCTATAGTCATAGCAGGATACAACCACAGTCAGCATGCAATGCTGTAGTCATAGCAGGATACCACCACAGTCAGCAAGCAATGCTGTAGTCATAGCAGGATACATCCACAGTCAGCATGCAATGCTGTAGTCATAGCAGGATACCACCACAGTCAGCATACAATGCTGTAGTCATATCAGGATACAACCACAGTCAGCATGCAATGCTGTAGTCATAGCAGGATACCACCACAGTCAGTATGCAATGCTGTCATCATAGCAGGTCCCACCACAGTCAGTATGCACTGCTGTAATCATAGCAGGTACCACGACAATATGCAGTGCTGTAATCATAGCAGGTACCACAACAGCAGTTTCCACTGCTGTAATCATAGCAGGTACCACCAGTCAGTATGCACTGCTGTAATCATAGCAGGTACCACAGTAAGTATGCACTGCTGTAATCATAGCAGGATACCACCACCGTCAGCATGCAATACTGTAGTCATAGCAGGAAACCACCAGTCAGCATCCAATGCTGTAGTCATAGCAGGAGACCACCACAGTCAGTATGCAATGCTGTAGTTATAGCAGGATACCACCACTGTCAGTATGCAATGCTGTAGTCATAGCAGGATACCACCACAGTCAGGATGCAATGCTGTAGTCATAGCAGGATACCACCAAAGTCAGCATGCAATGCTTGAGTCATAGCAGGAAACGACCACAGTCAGCATGCAATGCGGTAGTCATAGCAGGATACCACCACAGTTAGCAAGCAATGCTGTAGTCATAGCAGGATACCACCAGTCAGCAAGCAATGCTGTAGTCATAGCACGATACCACCACAGTCAGCATGCAATGCTGTAGTCATAGCAGGATACAACCACAGTCAGCATCACAATGCTGTAGTCATAGCAGGATACCACCAGTCAGCATGCAATGCTGTAGTCATAGCCGGATACCACCACAGTCAGTATGCAATGCTGTAATCATAGCAGAATACCACCACAGTCAGTATGCAAGGCTGTAGTCATAGCAGGATACCACCATAGTCAGCATGCACTCATATAGTCATAGCAGGATACAACCACAGTCAGCATGCAATGCTATAGTCATAGCAGGATACCACCACAGTCAGCATGCAATGTTGTAGTCATAGCAGGATACCACCACAGTCAGCAAGCAATGCTGTAGTCATAGCAGGATACCACCACAGTCAGCATACAATGCTGTAGTCATAGCAGGATACCACCACAGTCAGTATGCAATGCTGTCATCATAGCAGGTCCCACCACAGTCAGTATGCACTGGTGTAATCATAGCAGGTACCACAGTCAGTATGCACTGCTGTAATCATAGCAGGATACCACCACCGTCAGCATGCAATACTGTAGTCATAGCAGGAAACCACCAGTCAGCATCCAATGCTGTAGTCATAGCAGGAGACCACCACAGTCAGTATGCAATGCTGTAGTTATAGCAGGATACCACCACTGTCAGTATGCAATGCTGTAGTCATAGCAGGATACCACCACAGTCAGGATGCAATGCTGTAGTCATAGCAGGACACCACCAGTCAGCATGCAATGCTGTAGTCATAGCAGGATAACACCAGTCAGGATGCAATGCTGTAGTCATAGCAGGATATTACCATAGTCAGCATGCACTGCTATAGTCATAGCAGGATACAACCACAGTCAGCATGCAATGCTGAAGTCATAGCAGGATACAACGGCAGTCATCATGCAATGCTGTAGTCATAGCAGGATACCACCGCAGTCAGTATGCAATGCTGAAGTCATAGCAGGATACCACCACAGTCAGCATGCAATGCTGTAGTCATAGCAGGATACCACCACCGTCAGTATGCAATGTTGTAGTCATAGCAGGATACCACCACAGTCAGCATGCAATGCTGTAGTCATAGCAGGATACCACCACAGTCAGCATGTAATGCTATAGTCATAGCAGGATACCACCACAGTCAGCATACAATGCTGTAGTCATAGCAGGATACCACCAAAGTCAGCATGCAATGCTTGAGTCATAGCAGGAAACGACCACAGTCAGCATGCAATGCTGTAGTCATAGCAGGATACCAACACAGTCAGCAAGCAATGCTGTAGTCATAGCAGGATACCACCACAGTCAGCATGCAATGCTGTAGTCATAGCAGGATACCACCACAGTCAGCATGCAATGCTGTAGTCATAGCAGGATACCACCACAGTCAGCATGCAATGCTGTAGTCACAGCAGGATACCACCACAGTGAGCATGCACTGCTATAGTCATAGCAGGATACAACCACAGTCAGCAAGCAATGCTGTAGTCATAGCAGGATACAACCACAGTCATCATGCAATGCTGTAGTCATAGCAGGATACCACCGCAGTCAGTATGCAATGCTGTAGTCATATCAGGATACCACCACAGTCAGCATGCAATGCTGTAGTCATAGCAGGAAACCACCACAGTCAGCATGCAATGCTGTAGTCAAAGCAGGATACAACCACAGTCAGCATGCAATGCTGTAGTCATAGCAGGATACCACCACAGTCAGTATGCAATGCTGTCATCATAGCAGGTCCCACCACAGTCAGTATGCACTGCTGTAATCACAGCAGGTACCACGACAATATGCACTGCTGTAATCATAGCAGGTACCACAACAGCAGTTTCCACTGCTGTAATCATAGCAGGTACCACCAGTCAGTATGCACTGCTGTAATCATAGCAGGTACCACAGTAAGTATGCACTGCTGTAATCATAGCAGGATACCACCACCGTCAGCATGCAATACTGTAGTCATAGAAGGAAACCACCAGTCAGCATGCAATGCTGTAGTCATAGCAGGAGACCACCGCAGTCAGAATGCAATGCTGTAGTCATAGCAGGATACCACCACTGTCAGTATGCAATGCTGTAGTCATAGCAGGATACCACCACAGTCAGTATGCAATGCTGTAGTCATAGCAGGACACCACCAGTCAGCATGCAATGCTGTAGTCAAAGCAGGATACCACCACAGTCAGGATGCAATGCTGTAATCACAGCAGGATACCACCACACTCAGTATGCAATGCTGTAGTCATAGCAGGATATCACCATAGTCAGCATGCACTGCTATAGTCATAACAGGATACAACCACAGTCAGCATGCAATGCTGTAGTCATAGCAGGATACCACCACAGTCAGCATGCAATGCTGTAGTCATAGCAGGATACCACCACAGTCAGCATGTAATGCTGTAGTCATAGCAGGATACCACCACAGTCAGCATACAATGCTGTAGTCATAGCAGGATACCACCAAAGTCAGCATGCAATGCTTGAGTCATAGCAGGAAACGACCACAGTCAGCATGCAATGCAGTAGTCATAGCAGGATACCACCACAGTTAGCAAGCAATGCTGTAGTCATAGCAGGATACCACCACAGTCAGCATGCAATGCTGTAGTCATTGCAGGATACCACCACAGTCAGCATGCAATGCTGTAGTCATAGCAGGATACAACCACAGTCATCATGCAATGCTGTAGTCATAGCAGGATACCACCGCAGTCAGTATGCAATGCTGTAGTCATAGCAGGATACCACCACAGTCAGCATGCAATGCTGTAGTCATAGCAGGATACCACCACAGTCAGCATGCAATGCTGTAGTCAAAGCAGGATACAACCACAGTCAGCATGCAATGCTGTAGTCATAGCAGGATACCACCACAGTCAGTATGCAATGCTGTCATCATAGCAGGTCCCACCACAGTCAGTATGCGCTGCTGTAATCATAGCAGGTACCACGACAATATGCACTGCTGTAATCATAGCAGGTACCACAACAGCAGTTTCCACTGCTGTAATCATAGCAGGTAACACCAGTCAGTATGCACTGCTGTAATCATAGCAGGTACCACAGTAAGTATGCACTGCTGTAATCATAGCAGGATACCACCACCGTCAGCATGCAATACTGTAGTCATAGAAGGAAACCACCAGTCAGCATGCAATGCTGTAGTCATAGCAGGAGACCACCGCAGTCAGAATGCAATGCTGTAGTCATAGCAGGATACCACCACTGTCAGTATGCAATGCTGTAGTCATAGCAGGATACCACCACAGTCAGTATGCAATGCTGTAGTCATAGCAGGACACCACCAGTCAGCATGCAATGCTGTAGTCAAAGCAGGATACCACCACAGTCAGGATGCAATGCTGTAATCACAGCAGGATACCACCACAGTCAGTATGCAATGCTGTAGTCATAGCAGGATATCACCATAGTCAGCATGCACTGCTATAGTCATAGCAGGATAAACCACAGTCAGCATGCAGTGCTGTAGTCATAGCAGGATACCACCACAGTCAGCATGCAATGCTGTAGTCATAGCAGGATACCACCACAGTCAGCATGTAATGCTGTAGTCATAGCAGGATACCACCACAGTCAGCATACAATGCTGTAGTCATAGCAGGATACCACCAAAGTCAGCATGCAATGCTTGAGTCATAGCAGGAAACGACCACAGTCAGCATGCAATGCGGTAGTCATAGCAGGATACCACCACAGTTAGCAAGCAATGCTGTAGTCATAGCAGGATACCACCACAGTCAGCATGCAATGCTGTAGTCATTGCAGGATACCACCACAGTCAGCATGCAATGCTGTAGTCATAGCAGGATACAACCACAGTCATCATGCAATGCTGTAGTCATAGCAGGATACCACCGCAGTCAGTATGCAATGCTGTAGTCATAGCAGGATAAGACCACAGTCAGCATGCAATTCTGTAGTCATAGCAGGATACCACCACAGTCAGCATGCAATGCTGTAGTCAAAGCAGGATACAACCACAGTCAGCATGCAATGCTGTAGTCATAGCAGGATACCACCACAGTCAGTATGCAATGCTGTCATCATAGCAGGTCCCACCACAGTCAGTATGCACTGCTGTAATTATAGCAGGTACCACGACAATATGCACTGCTGTAATCATAGCAGGTACCACAACAGCAGTTTCCACTGCTGTAATCATAGCAGGTAACACCAGTCAGTATGCACTGCTGTAATCATAGCAGGTACCACAGTAAGTATGCACTGCTGTAATCATAGCAGGATACCACCACCGTCAGCATGCATTACTGTAGTCATAGGAGGAAACCACCAGTCAGCATGCAATGCTGTAGTCATAGCAGGAGACCACCGCAGTCAGTATGCAATGCTGTAGTCATAGCAGGATACCACCACTGTCAGTATGCAATGCTGTAGTCATAGCAGGACACCACCAGTCAGCATGCAATGCTGTAGTCAAAGCAGGATACCACCACAGTCAGGATGCAATGCTGTAATCATAGCAGAATACCACCACAGTCAGTATGCAATGCTGTAGTCATAGCAGGATATCACCATAGTCAGCATGCACTGCTATAGTCATAGCAGGATACAACCACAGTCAGCATGCAATGCTGAAGTCATAGCAGGATACAACGGCAGTCAGCATGCAATGCTGTAGTCATAGAAGGATACCACCGCAGTCAGTATGCAATGCTGTAGTCAAAGCAGGATACCACTACCGTCAGTATGCAATGCTGTAGTCATAGCAGGATACCACCACAGTCAGCATGCGATGGTGTAGTCATAGCAGGATACCACCACCGTCAGTATGCAATGATGTAGTCATAGCAGGATACCACCACAGTCAGCATGTAATGCTGTAGTCATAGCAGGATACCTCCACAGTCAGCATACAATGCTGTAGTCATAGCAGGATACCACCACAGTCAGCATGCAATGCTTGAGTCATAGCAGGAAACGACCACAGTCAGCATGCAATGCTGTAGTCATAGCAGGATACCACCACAGTCAGCACGCAATGCTGTAGTCATAGCAGGATACCACCACAGTCAGCATGCAATGCTGTAGTCATAGCAGGATACCACCACAGTCAGCATCACAATGCTGTAGTCATAGCAGGATACCACCATAGTCAGCATGCACTGCTATAGTCATAGCACGATGCCACCACAGTCAGCATGCAATGCTGTAGTCATAGCAGGATACAACTACAGTCAGCATGCAATGCTGTAGTCATAGCAGGATACCACCGCAGTCAGTATGCAATGCTGAAGTTATAGAAGGATACCACTGCAGTCAATATGCAATGCTGTAGTCATAGCAGGATACCACCACAGTCAGCATGAAATGCTGTAGTCATAGCAGGATACCACCACAGTCAGCATGCAATGCTGTAGTCATAGCAGGATACCACCACAGTGAGCATGCACTGCTATAGTCATAGCAGGATACAACCACAGTCAGCATGCAATGCTGTAGTCATAGCAGGATACCACCACAGTCAGCAAGCAATGCTGTAGTCATAGCAGGATACATCCACAGTCAGCATGCAATGCTGTAGTCATAGCAGGATACCACCACACTCAGCATACAATGCTGTAGTCATATCAGGATACAACCACAGTCAGCATGCAATGCTGTAGTCATAGCAGGATACCACCACAGTCAGTATGCAATGCTGTCATCATAGCAGGTCCCACCACAGTCAGTATGCACTGCTGTAATCATAGCAGGTACCACGACAATATGCAGTGCTGTAATCATAGCAGGTACCACCAGTCAGTATGCACTGCTGTAATCATAGCAGGTACCACAGTAAGTATGCACTGCTGTAATCATAGCAGGATACCACCACCGTCAGCATGCAATACTGTAGTCATAGCAGGAAACCACCAGTCAGCATGCAATGCTGTAGTCATAGCAGGAGACCACCGCAGTCAGTATGCAATGCTGTAGTCATAGCAGGATACCACCACTGTCAGTATGCAATGCTGTAGTCATAGCAGGATACCACCACAGTCAGTATGCAATGCTGTAGTCATAGCAGGACACCACCAGTCAGCATGCAATGCTGTAGTCATAGCAGGATAGTACCACAGTCAGGATGCAATGCTGTAATCACAGCAGGATACCACCACAGTCAGTATGCAATGCTGTAGTCATAGCAGGATATCACCATAGTCAGCATGCACTGCTATAGTCATAGCAGGATACAACCACAGTCAGCATGCAATGCTGAAGTCATAGCAGGATACAACGGCAGTCAGCATGCAATGCTGTAGTCATAGCAGGATACCACCGCAGTCAGTATGCAATGCTGTAGTCATAGCAGGATACCACTACCGTCAGTATGCAATGCTGTAGTCATAGCAGGATACCACCACAGTCAGCATGCGATGCTGTAGTCATAGCAGGATACCACCACCGTCAGTATGCAATGCTGTAGTCATAGCAGGATACCACCACAGTCAGCATACAATGCTGTAGTCATAGCAGGATACCACCACAGTCAGCATGCAATGCTTGAGTCATAGCAGGAAACGACCACAGTCAGCATGCAATGCTGTAGTCATAGCAGGTTACCACCACAGTCAGAACGCAATGCTGTAGTCATAGCAGGATACCACCACAGTCAGCATGCAATGCTGTAATCATAGCAGGATACCACCACAGTCAGCATCGCAATGCTGTAGTCATAGCAGGATACCACCATAGTCAGCATGCACTGCTATAGTCATAACAGGATACCACCACAGTCAGCATGCAATGCTGTAGTCATAGCAGGATACAACTACAGTCAGCATGCAATGCTGTAGTCATAGCTGGATACCACCGCAGTCAGTATGCAATGCTGAAGTTAAAGAAGGATACCACTGCAGTCAGTATGCAATGCTGTAGTCATAGCAGGATACCACCACAGTGAGCATGCACAGCTATAGTCATAGCAGGATACAACCACAGTCAGCATGCAATGCTGTAGTCATAGCAGGATACCACCACAGTCAGCATGCAATGCTGTAGTCATAGCAGGATACATCCACAGTCAGCATGCAATGCTGTAGTCATAGCAGGATACCACCACAGTCAGCATACAATGCTGTAGTCATAGCAGGATACAACCACAGTCAGCATGCAATGCTGTAGTCATAGCAGGATACCACCACAGTCAGTATGCAATGCTGTCATCATAGCAGGTCCCACCACAGTCAGTATGCACTGCTGTAATCATAGCAGGTACCACGACAATATGCAGTGCTGTAATCATAGCAGGTACCACAACAGCAGTTTCCACTGCTGTAATCATAGCAGGTACCACCAGTCAGTATGCACTGCTGTAATCATAGCAGGTACCACAGTAAGTATGCACTGCTGTAATCATAGCAGGATACCACCACTGTCAGCATGCAATGCTGTAGTCATAGCAGGAGACCTCCGCAGTCAGTATGCAATGCTGTAGTCATAGCAGGATACCACCACTGTCAGTATGCAATGCTGTAGTCATAGCAGGATACCACCACAGTCAGTATGCAATGCTGTAGTCATAGCAGGACACCACCAGTCAGCATGCAATGCTGTAGTCATAGCAGGATACTACCACAGTCAGGATGCAATGCTGTAATCACAGCAGGATACCACCACAGTCAGTATGCAATGCTGTAGTCATAGCAGGATATCACCATAGTCAGCATGCACTGCTATAGTCATAGCAGGATACAACCACAGTCAGCATGCAATGCTGAAGTCATAGCAGGATACAACGGCAGTCAGCATGCAATGCTGTAGTCATAGCAGGAGACCACCGCAGTCAGTATGCAATGCTGTAGTCATAGCAGGATACCACCACAGTCAGTATGCAATGCTGTAGTCATTGCAGGACACCACCAGTCAGCATGCAATGCTGTAGTCATAGCAGGATACTACCACAGTCAGCATGCAATGCTGTAGTCATAGCAGGATACCACCACAGTCAGCATGCAATGCTGTAGTCATAGCAGGATACCACCACAGTCAGCATGCAATGCTGTAGTCATAGCAGGATACCACCACAGTCAGCATGTAATGCTGTAGTCATAGCAGGATACCACCACAGTCAGCATACAATGCTGTAGTCATAGCAGGATACCACCAAAGTCAGCATGCAATGCTTGAGTCATAGCAGGAAACGACCACAGTCAGCATGCAATGCTGTAGTCATAGCAGGATACCACCACAGTCAGCAAGCAATGCTGTAGTCATAGCAGGATACCACCACAGTCAGCATGCAATGCTGTAGTCATTGCAGGATACCACCACAGTCAGCATGCAATGCTGTAGTCATAGCAGGATACAACCACAGTCATCATGCAATGCTGTAGTCATAGCAGGATACCACCGCAGTCAGTATGCAATGCTGTAGTCATAGCAGGATACCACCACAGTCAGCATGCAATGCTGTAGTCATTGCAGGATACCACCACAGTCAGCATGCAATGCTGTAGTCAAAGCAGGATACAACCACAGTCAGCATGCAATGCTGTAGTCATAGCAGGATACCACCACAGTCAGTATGCAATGCTGTCATCATAGCAGGTCCCACCACAGTCAGTATGCACTGCTGTAATCATAGCAGGTACCACGACAATATGCACTGCTGTAATCATAGCAGGTACCACAACAGCAGTTTCCACTGCTGTAATCATAGCAGGTACCACCAGTCAGTATGCACTGCTGTAATCATAGCAGGTACCACAGTAAGTATGCACTGCTGTAATCATAGCAGGATACCACCACCGTCAGCATGCATTACTGTAGTCATAGGAGGAAACCACCAGTCAGCATGCAATGCTGTAGTCATAGCAGGAGACCACCGCAGTCAGTATGCAATGCTGTAGTCATAGCAGGATACCACCACTGTCAGTATGCAATGCTGTAGTCATAGCAGGACACCACCAGTCAGCATGCAATGCTGTAGTCAAAGCAGGATACCACCACAGTCAGGATGCAATGCTGTAATCATAGCAGAATACCACCACAGTCAGTATGCAATGCTGTAGTCATAGCAGGATATCACCATAGTCAGCATGCACTGCTATAGTCATAGCAGGATACAACCACAGTCAGCATGCAATGCTGAAGTCATAGCAGGATACAACGGCAGTCAGCATGCAATGCTGTAGTCATAGCAGGATACCAACGCAGTCAGTATGCAATGCTGTAGTCAAAGCAGGATACCACTACCGTCAGTATGCAATGCTGTAGTCATAGCAGGATACCACCACAGTCAGCATGCGATGGTGTAGTCATAGCAGGATACCACCACCGTCAGCATGCAATGATGTAGTCATAGCAGGATACCACCACAGTCAGCATGTAATGCTGTAGTCATAGCAGGATACCTCCACAGTCAGCATACAATGCTGTAGTCATAGCAGGATACCAACACAGTCAGCATGCAATGCTTGAGTCATAGCAGGAAACGACCACAGTCAGCATGCAATGCTGTAGTCATAGCAGGATACCACCACAGTCAGCACGCAATGCTGTAGTCATAGCAGGATACCACCACAGTCAGCATGCAATGCTGTAGTCATAGCAGGATACCACCACAGTCAGCATCACAATGCTGTAGTCATAGCAGGATACCACCACAGTCAGCATGCAATGCTGTAGTCATAGCAGGATACCACCACAGTGAGCATGCACTGCTATAGTCATAGCAGGATACAACCACAGTCAGCATGCAATGCTCTAGTCATAGCAGGATACCACCACAGTCAGCATGCAATGCTGTAGTCATAGCAGGATACATCCACAGTCAGCATGCAATGCTGTAGTCATAGCAGGATACCACCACAGTCAGCATACAATGCTGTAGTCATAGCAGGATACAACCACAGTCAGCATGCAATGCTGTAGTCATAGCAGGATACCACCACAGTCAGTATGCAATGCTGTCATCATAGCAGGTCCCACCACAGTCAGTATGCACTGCTGTAATCATAGCAGGTACCACGACAATATGCAGTGCTGTAATCATAGCAGGTACCACAACAGCAGTTTCCACTGCTGTAATCATAGCAGGTACCACCAGTCAGTATGCACTGCTGTAATCATAGCAGGTACCACAGTAAGTATGCACTGCTGTAATCATAGCAGGATACCACCACCGTCAGCATGCAATACTGTAGTCATAGCAGGAAACCACCAGTCAGCATGCAATGCTGTAGTCATAGCAGGAGACCACCGCAGTCAGTATGCAATGCTGTAGTCATAGCAGGATACCACCACTGTCAGTATGCAATGCTGTAGTCATAGCAGGATACCACCACAGTCAGTATGCAATGCTGTAGTCATAGCAGGACACCACCAGTCAGCATGCAATGCTGTAGTCATAGCAGGATACTACCACAGTCAGGATGCAATGCTGTAATCACAGCAGGATACCACCACAGTCAGTATGCAATGCTGTAGTCATAGCAGGATATCACCATAGTCAGCATGCACTGCTATAGTCATAGCAGGATACAACCACAGTCAGCATGCAATTCTGAAGTCATAGCAGGATACAACGGCAGTCAGCATGCAATGCTGTAGTCATAGCAGGAGACCACCGCAGTCAGTATGCAATGCTGTAGTCATAGCAGGATACCACCACAGTCAGTATGCAATGCTGTAGTCATTGCAGGACACCACCAGTCAGCATGCAATGCTGTAGTCATAGCAGGATACTACCACAGTCAGCATGCAATGCTGTAGTCATAGCAGGATACCACCACAGTCAGCATGCAATGCTGTAGTCATAGCAGGATACCACCACAGTCAGCATGCAATGCTGTAGTCATAGCAGGATACCACCACAGTCAGCATGTAATGCTGTCATCATAGCAGGTCCCACCACAGTCAGTATGCACTGCTGTAATCATAGCAGGTACTACGACAATATGCACTGCTGTAATCATAGCAGGTACCACAACAGCAGTTTCCACTGCTGTAATCATAGCAGGTACCACCAGTCAGTATGCACTGCTGTAATCATAGCAGGTACCACAGTAAGTATGCACTGCTGTAATCATAGCAGGATACCACCACCGTCAGCATGCATTACTGTAGTCATAGGAGGAAACCACCAGTCAGCATGCAATGCTGTAGTCATAGCAGGAGACCACCGCAGTCAGTATGCAATGCTGTAGTCATAGCAGGATACCACCACTGTCAGTATGCAATGCTGTAGTCATAGCAGGACACCACCAGTCAGCATGCAATGCTGTAGTCAAAGCAGGATACCACCACAGTCAGGATGCAATGCTGTAATCATAGCAGAATACCACCACAGTCAGTATGCAATGCTGTAGTCATAGCAGGATATCACCATAGTCAGCATGCACTGCTATAGTCATAGCAGAATACAACCACAGTCAGCATGCAATGCTGAAGTCATAGCAGGATACAACGGCAGTCAGCATGCAATGCTGTAGTCATAGCAGGATACCAACGCAGTCAGTATGCAATGCTGTAGTCAAAGCAGGATACCACTACCGTCAGTATGCAATGCTGTAGTCATAGCAGGATACCACCACAGTCAGCATGCGATGGTGTAGTCATAGCAGGATACCACCACCGTCAGTATGCAATGATGTAGTCATAGCAGGATACCACCACAGTCAGCATGCAATGCTGTAGTCATAGCAGGATACCTCCACAGTCAGCATACAATGCTGTAGTCATAGCAGGATACCAACACAGTCAGCATGCAATGCTTGAGTCATAGCAGGAAACGACCACAGTCAGCATGCAATGCTGTAGTCATAGCAGGTTACCACCACAGTCAGCACGCAATGCTGTAGTCATAGCAGGATACCACCACAGTCAGCATCACAATGCTGTAGTCATAGCAGGATACCACCATAGTCAGCATGCACTGCTATAGTCATAGCAGGATACCACCACAGTCAGCATGCAATGCTGTAGTCATAGCAGGATACAACTACAGTCAGCATGCAATGCTGTAGTCATAGCAGGATACCACCGCAGTCAGTATGCAATGCTGTAGTCATAGCAGGATACCACCACAGTCAGCATGAAATGCTGTAGTCATAGCAGGATACCACCACAGTCAGCATGCAATGCTGTAGTCATAGCAGGATACCACCACAGTGAGCATGCACTGCTATAGTCATAGCAGGATACAACCACAGTCAGCATGCAATGCTCTAGTCATAGCAGGATACCACCACAGTCAGCATGCAATGCTGTAGTCATAGCAGGATACATCCACAGTCAGCATGCAATGCTGTAGTCATAGCAGGATACCACCACAGTCAGCATACAATGCTGTAGTCATAGCAGGATACAACCACAGTCAGCATGCAATGCTGTAGTCATAGCAGGATACCACCACAGTCAGAATGCAATGCTGTCATCATAGCAGGTCCCACCACAGTCAGTATGCACTGCTGTAATCATAGCAGGTACCACGACAATATGCAGTGCTGTAATCATAGCAGGTACCACAACAGCAGTTTCCACTGCTGTAATCATAGCAGGTACCACCAGTCAGTATGCACTGCTGTAATCATAGCAGGTACCACAGTAAGTATGCACTGCTGTAATCATAGCAGGATACCACCACCGTCAGCATGCAATACTGTAGTCATAGCAGGAAACCACCAGTCAGCATGCAATGCTGTAGTCATAGCAGGAGACCACCGTAGTCAGTATGCAATGCTGTAGTCATAGCAGGATACCACCACTGTCAGTATGCAATGCTGTAGTCATAGCAGGATACCACCACAGTCAGTATGCAATGCTGTAGTCATAGCAGGACACCACCAGTCAGCATGCAATGCTGTAGTCATAGCAGGATACTACCACGGTCAGGATGCAATGCTGTAATCACAGCAGGATACCACCACAGTCAGTATGCAATGCTGTAGTCATAGCAGGATATCACCATAGTCAGCATGCACTGCTATAGTCATAGCAGGATACAACCACAGTCAGCATGCAATGCTGAAGTCATAGCAGGATACAACGGCAGTCAGCATGCAATGCTGTAGTCATAGCAGGATACCACCGCAGTCAGTATGCAATGCTGTAGTCATAGCAGGATACCACTACCGTCAGTATGCAATGCTGTAGTCATAGCAGGATACCACCACAGTCAGCATGCGATGCTGTAGTCATAGCAGGATACCACCACCGTCAGTATGCAATGCTGTAGTCATAGCAGGATACCACCACAGTCAGCATGTAATGCTGTAGTCACAGCAGGATACCACCACAGTCAGCATACAATGCTGTAGTCATAGCAGGATACCACCACAGTCAGCATGCAATGCTTGAGTCATAGCAGGAAACGACCACAGTCAGCATGCAATGGTGTAGTCATAGCAGGTTACCACCACAGTCAGAACGCAATGCTGTAGTCATAGCAGGATACCACCACAGTCAGCATGCAATGCTGTAATCATAGCAGGATACCACCACAGTCAGCATCGCAATGCTGTAGTCATAGCAGGATACCACCATAGTCAGCATGCACTGCTATAGTCATAACAGGATACCACCACAGTCAGCATGCAATGCTGTAGTCATAGCAGGATACAACTACAGTCAGCATGCAATGCTGTAGTCATAGCTGGATACCACCGCAGTCAGTATGCAATGCTGAAGTTATAGAAGGATACCACTGCAGTCAGTATGCAATGCTGTAGTCATAGCAGGATACCACCACAGTGAGCATGCACAGCTATAGTCACAGCAGGATACCACCACAGTCAGCATACAATGCTGTAGTCATAGCAGGATACAACCACAGTCAGCATGCAATGCTGTAGTCATAGCAGGATACCACCACAGTCAGTATGCAATGCTGTCATCATAGCAGGTCCCACCACAGTCAGTATGCACTGCTGTAATCATAGCAGGTACCACGACAATATGCAGTGCTGTAATCATAGCAGTTACCTCAACAGCAGTTTCCACTGCTGTAATCATAGCAGGTACCACCAGTCAGTATGCACTGCTGTAATCTTAGCAGGTACCACAGTAAGTATGCACTGCTGTAATCATAGCAGGATACCACCACCGTCAGCATGCAATACTGTAGTCATAGCAGGAAACCACCAGTCAGCATGCAATGCTGTAGTCATAGCAGGAGACCACCGCAGTCAGTATGCAATGCTGTAGTCATAGCAGGATACCACCACTGTCAGTATGCAATGCTGTAGTCATAGCAGGATACCACCACAGTCAGTATGCAATGCTGTAGTCATAGCAGGACACCACCAGTCAGCATGCAATGCTGTAGTCATAGCAGGATACCACCACAGTCAGCATGTAATGCTGTAGTCACAGCAGGATACCACCACAGTCAGCATACAATGCTGTAGTCATAGCAGGATACCACCACAGTCAGCATGCAATGCTTGAGTCATAGCAGGAAACGACCACAGTCAGCATGCAATGCTGTAGTCATAGCAGGTTACCACCACAGTCAGAACGCAATGCTGTAGTCATAGCAGGATACCACCACAGTCAGCATGCAATGCTGTAATCATAGCAGGATACCACCACAGTCAGCATCGCAATGCTGTAGTCATAGCAGGATACCACCATAGTCAGCATGCACTGCTATAGTCATAACAGGATACCACCACAGTCAGCATGCAATGCTGTAGTCATAGCAGGATACAACTACAGTCAGCATGCAATGCTGTAGTCATAGCTGGATACCACCGCAGTCAGTATGCAATGCTGAAGTTATAGAAGGATACCACTGCAGTCAGTATGCAATGCTGTAGTCATAGCAGGATACCACCACAGTGAGCATGCACAGCTATAGTTATAGCAGGATACAACCACAGTCAGCATGCAATAGTGTAGTCATAGCAGGATACCACCACAGTCAGCATGCAATGCTGTAGTCATAGCAGGATACATCCACAGTCAGCATGCAATGCTGTAGTCATAGCAGGATACCACCACAGTCAGCATACAATGCTGTAGTCATAGCAGGATACAACCACAGTCAGCATGCAATGCTGTAGTCATAGCAGGATACCACCACAGTCAGTATGCAATGCTGTCATCATAGCAGGTCCCAACACAGTCAGTATGCACTGCTGTAATCATAGCAGGTACCATGACAATATGCAGTGCTGTAATCATAGCAGGTACCACAACAGCAGTTTCCACTGCTGTAATCATAGCAGGTACCACCAGTCAGTATGCACTGCTGTAATCATAGCAGGTACCACAGTAAGTATGCACTGCTGTAATCATAGCAGGATACCACCACCGTCAGCATGCAATACTGTAGTCATAGCAGGAAACCACCAGTCAGCATGCAATGCTGTAGTCATAGCAGGAGGCCACCGCAGTCAGTATGCAATGCTGTAGTCATAGCTGGATACCACCGCAGTCAGTATGCAATGCTGAAGTTATAGAAGGATACCACTGCAGTCAGTATGCAATGCTGTAGTCATAGCAGGATACCACCACAGTGAGCATGCACAGCTATAGTTATAGCAGGATACAACCACAGTCAGCATGCAATAGTGTAGTCATAGCAGGATGCCACCACAGTCAGCATGCAATGCTGTAGTCATAGCAGGATACATCCACAGTCAGCATGCAATGCTGTAGTCATAGCAGGATACCACCACAGTCAGCATACAATGCTGTAGTCATAGCAGGATACAACCACAGTCAGCATGCAATGCTGTAGTCATAGCAGGATACCACCACAGTCAGTATGCAATGCTGTCATCATAGCAGGTCCCAACACAGTCAGTATGCACTGCTGTAATCATAGCAGGTACCATGACAATATGCAGTGCTGTAATCATAGCAGGTACCACAACAGCAGTTTCCACTGCTGTAATCATAGCAGGTACCACCAGTCAGTATGCACTGCTGTAATCATAGCAGGTACCACAGTAAGTATGCACTGCTGTAATCATAGCAGGATACCACCACCGTCAGCATGCAATACTGTAGTCATAGCAGGAAACCACCAGTCAGCATGCAATGCTGTAGTCATAGCAGGAGACCACCGCAGTCAGTATGCAATGCTGTAGTCATAGCAGGATACCACCACTGTCAGTATGCAATGCTGTAGTCATAGCAGGATACCACCACAGTCAGTATGCAATGCTGTAGTCATAGCAGGACACCACCAGTCAGCATGCAATGCTGTAGTCATAGCAGGATACTACCACAGTCAGGATGCAATGCTGTAATCACAGCAGGATCCCACCACAGTCAGTATGCAATGCTGTAGTCATAGCAGGATATCACCATAGTCAGCATGCACTGCTATAGTCATAGCAGGATACAACCACAGTCAGCATGCAATGCTGAAGTCATAGCAGGATACAACGGCAGTCAGCATGCAATGCTGTAGTCATAGCAGGAGACCCCCGCAGTCAGTATGCAATGCTGTAGTCATAGCAGGATACCACCACAGTCAGTATGCAATGCTGTAGTCATTGCAGGACACCACCAGTCAGCATGCAATGCTGTAGTCATAGCAGGATACTACCACAGTCAGCATGCAATGCTGTAGTCATAGCAGGATACCACTACAGTCAGCATGCAATGCTGTAGTCATAGCAGGATACCACCACAGTCAGCATGCAATGCTGTAGTCATAGCAGGATACCACCACAGTCAGCATGTAATGCTGTAGTCATAGCAGGATACCACCACAGTCAGCATACAATGCTGTAGTCATAGCAGGATACCACCAAAGTCAGCATGCAATGCTTGAGTCATAGCAGGAAACGACCACAGTCAGCATGCAATGCTGTAGTCATAGCAGGATACCACCACAGTCAGCAAGCAATGCTGTAGTCATAGCAGGATACCACCACAGTCAGCATGCAATGCTGTAGTCATTGCAGGATACCACCACAGTCAGCATGCAATGCTGTAGTCATAGCAGGATACAACCACAGTCATCATGCAATGCTGTAGTCATAGCAGGATACCACTGCAGTCAGTATGCAATGCTGTAGTCATAGCAGGACACCACCAGTCAGCATGCAATGCTGTAGTCAAAGCAGGATACCACCACAGTCAGGATGCAATGCTGTAATCATAGCAGAATACCACCACAGTCAGTATGCAATGCTGTAGTCATAGCAGGATATCACCATAGTCAGCATGCACTGCTATAGTCATAGCAGGATACAACCACAGTCAGCATGCAATGCTGAAGTCATAGCAGGATACAACGGCAGTCAGCATGCAATGCTGTAGTCATAGCAGGATACCAACGCAGTCAGTATGCAATGCTGTAGTCAAAGCAGGATACCACTACCGTCAGTATGCAATGCTGTAGTCATAGCAGGATACCACCACAGTCAGCATGCGATGGTGTAGTCATAGCAGGATACCACCACCGTCAGTATGCAATGATGTAGTCATAGCAGGATACCACCACAGTCAGCATGTAATGCTGTAGTCATAGCAGGATACCTCCACAGTCAGCATACAATGCTGTAGTCATAGCAGGATACCACCACAGTCAGCATGCAATGCTTGAGTCATAGCAGGAAACGACCACAGTCAGCATGCAATGCTGTAGTCATAGCAGGATACCACCACAGTCAGCACGCAATGCTGTAGTCATAGCAGGATACCACCACAGTCAGCATGCAATGCTGTAGTCATAGCAGGATACCACCACAGTCAGCATCACAATGCTGTAGTCATAGCAGGATACCACCATAGTCAGCATGCACTGCTATAGTCATAGCAGGATACCACCACAGTCAGCATGCAATGCTGTAGTCATAGCAGGATACAACTACAGTCAGCATGCAATGCTGTAGTCATAGCAGGATACCTCCGCAGTCAGTATGCAATGCTGAAGTTATAGAAGGATACCACTGCAGTCAGTATGCAATGCTGTAGTCATAGCAGGATACCACCACAGTCAGCATGAAATGCTGTAGTCATAGCAGGATACCACCACAGTCAGCATGCAATGCTGTAGTCATAGCAGGATACCACCACAGTGAGCATGCACTGCTATAGTCATAGCAGGATACAACCACAGTCAGCATGCAATGCTCTAGTCATAGCAGGATACCACCACAGTCAGCATACAATGCTGTAGTCATAGCAGGATACCACCACAGTCAGTATGCAATGCTGTCATCATAGCAGGTCCCACCACAGTCAGTATGCACTGCTGTAATCATAGCAGGTACCACGACAATATGCAGTGCTGTAATCATAGCAGGTACCACAACAGCAGTTTCCACTGCTGTAATCATAGCAGGTACCACCAGTCAGTATGCACTGCTGTAATCATAGCAGGTACCACAGTAAGTATGCACTGCTGTAATCATAGCAGGATACCACCACCGTCAGCATGCAATACTGTAGTCATAGCAGGAAACCACCAGTCAGCATGCAATGCTGTAGTCATAGCAGGAGACCACCGCAGTCAGTATGCAATGCTGTAGTCATAGCAGGATACCACCACTGTCAGTATGCAATGCTGTAGTCATAGCAGGATACCACCACAGTCAGTATGCAATGCTGTAGTCATAGCAGGACACCACCAGTCAGCATGCAATGCTGTAGTCATAGCAGGATACTACCACAGTCAGGATGCAATGCTGTAATCACAGCAGGATACCACCAAAGTCAGTATGCAATGCTGTAGTCATAGCAGGATATCACCATAGTCAGCATGCACTGCTATAGTCATAGCAGGATACAACCACAGTCAGCATGCAATGCTGAAGTCATAGCAGGATACAACGGCAGTCAGCATGCAATGCTGTAGTCATAGCAGGAGACCACCGCAGTCAGTATGCAATGCTGTAGTCAAAGCAGGATACCACCACTGTCAGTATGCAATGCTGTAGTCATAGCAGGATACCACCACAGTCAGTATGCAATGCTGTAGACATAGCAGGACACCACCAGTCAGCATGCAATGCTGTAGTCATAGCAGGATACTACCACAGTCAGGATGCAATGCTGTAATCACAGCAGGATACCACCACAGTCAGTATGCAATGCTGTAGTCATAGCAGGATATCACCATAGTCAGCATGCACTGCTATAGTCATAGCAGGATACAACCACAGTCAGCATGCAATGCTGAAGTCATAGCAGGATACAACGGCAGTCAGCATGCAATGCTGTAGTCATAGCAGGATACCACCGCAGTCAGTATGCAATGCTGTAGTCATAGCAGGATACCACTACCGTCAGTATGCAATGCTGTAGTCATAGCAGGATACCACCACAGTCAGCATGCGATGCTGTAGTCATAGCAGGATACCACCACCGTCAGTATGCAATGCTGTAGTCATAGCAGGATACCACCACAGTCAGCATGTAATGCTGTAGTCATAGCAGGATACCACCACAGTCAGCATACAATGCTGTAGTCATAGCAGGATACCACCACAGTCAGCATGCAATGCTTGAGTCATAGCAGGAAACGACCACAGTCAGCATGCAATGCTGTAGTCATAGCAGGTTACCACCACAGTCAGAACGCAATGCTGTAGTCATAGCAGGATACCACCACAGTCAGCATGCAATGCTGTAATCATAGCAGGATACCACCACAGTCAGCATCGCAATGCTGTAGTCATAGCAGGATACCACCATAGTCAGCATGCACTGCTATAGTCATAACAGGATACCACCACAGTCAGCATGCAATTCTGTAGTCATAGCAGGATACAACTACAGTCAGCATGCAATGCTGTAGTCATAGCTGGATACCACCGCAGTCAGTATGCAATGCTGAAGTTATAGAAGGATACCACTGCAGTCAGTATGCAATGCTGTAGTCATAGCAGGATACCACCACAGTGAGCATGCACAGCTATAGTCATAGCAGGATACAACCACAGTCAGCATGCAATGCTGTAGTCATAGCAGGATACCACCACAGTCAGCATGCAATGCTGTAGTCATAACAGGATACATCCACAGTCAGCATGCAATGCTGTAGTCATAGCAGGATACCACCACAGTCAGCATACAATGCTGTAGTCATAGCAGGATACAACCACAGTCAGCATGCAATGCTGTAGTCATAGCAGGATACCACCACAGTCAGTATGCAATGCTGTCATCATAGCAGGTCCCACCACAGTCAGTATGCACTGCTGTAATCATAGCAGGTACCACGACAATATGCAGTGCTGTAATCATAGCAGGTACCACAACAGCAGTTTCCACTGCTGTAATCATAGCAGGTACCACCAGTCAGTATGCACTGCTGTAATCATAGCAGGTACCACAGTAAGTATGCACTGCTGTAATCATAGCAGGATACCACCACCGTCAGCATGCAATACTGTAGTCATAGCAGGAAACCACCAGTCAGCATGCAATGCTGTAGTCATAGCAGGAGACCACCGCAGTCAGTATGCAATGCTGTAGTCATAGCAGGATACCACCACTGTCAGTATGCAATGCTGTAGTCATAGCAGGATACCACCACAGTCACTATGCAATGCTGTAGTCATAGCAGGACACCACCAGTCAGCATGCAATGCTGTAGTCATAGCAGGATACTACCACAGTCAGGATGCAATGCTGTAATCACAGCAGGATACCACCACAGTCAGTATGCAATGCTGTAGTCATAGCAGGATATCACCATAGTCAGCATGCACTGCTATAGTCATAGCAGGATACAACCACAGTCAGCATGCAATGCTGAAGTCATAGCAGGATACAACGGCAGTCAGCATGCAATGCTGTAGTCATAGCAGGATACCACCGCAGTCAGTATGCAATGCTGAAGTCATAGCAGGATACTGCCACAGTCAGCATTCAATGCTGTAGTCATAGCAGGATACCACCACCGTCAGTATGCAATGCTGTAGTCATAGCAGGATACCACCACCGTCAGTATTCAATGCTGTAGTCATAGCAGGATACCACCACATTCAGCATGCAATGCTGTAGTCATAGCAGGATACCACCACAGTCAGCATACAATGCTGTAGTCATAGCAGGAAACCACCACAGTCAGCATGCAATGATTGAGTCATAGCAGGAAACGACTACAGTCAGCATGCAATGCTGTAGTCATAGCAGGATACCACCACAGTCAGCAAGCAATGCTGTAGTCATAGCAGGATACCACCACAGTCAGCATGCAATGCTGTTGTCATAGCAGGATACCACCACAGTCAGCATCACAATGTTGTAGTCATAGCAGGATACCGCCAGTTAGCATGCAATGCTGTAGTCATAGCCGGATACCACCATAGTCAGTATGCAATGCTGTAGTCATAACAGAATACCACCACAGTCAGTATGCAATGCTGTAGTCATAGCAGGATACCACCATAGTCAGCATGCACTGCTATAGTCATAGCAGGATACCACCACAGTCAGCATGCAATGCTGTAGTCATAGCAGGATACAACCACAGTCAGCATGCAATGCTGTAGTCATAGCAGGATACCACCGCAGTCAGTATGCAATGCTGAAGTTATAGCAGGAAACCACTGCAGTCAGTATGCAATGCTGTAGTCATAGCAGGATACCACCACAGTCAGCATGCAATGCTGAAGTCATAGCAGGATACCACCGCAGTCAGTATGCAATGCTGTAGTCATAGCAGGATACCACCACAGTCAGCATACAATGCTGTAGTCATAGCAGGATACCACCACAGTCAGCATGCAATGCTGTAGTCATAGCAGGATACCACCACAGTTAGTATGCAATGCTGTAGTCATAGCAGAGTACCACCAGTCAGCATGCAATGCGGTAGTGATAGCAGGTATTACCACAGTCAGTATGCACTGCTCTAGGGGAAGCAGGTCCCACCAAAAGTAGGTATGCACCATATTATTGGTTCTTTCAGTAAAGGCACGTAGAAGGGAAAAAATAAAATAATAAAAATCAAACATAATATAATAAAATTCTCACGTTTAGGCCACAACGCAAGCAGCCGTCCTCAGGTGAAGAAACAGAGCTGTCGGAAAGACAGCGTCCTAACGAACACTGCTAAGCTTGGCAGCGTATTTTAAATTGGGTGGGAGGAGGAGAGCGTCTTGATAAAGAAGTTTACATAACAGAGGAATTTAGCATGTTTATGACAAATGCAGATATGGGATTAGTTACTCCTTGTGGAATGTGTAGGCAGGTGGGGGGTCTCAAAGTCATATTATGTTAGTGTATCATGTAGGATTGGCAATAATAAAGGGAGATAAAATTTTAATAATAAAGAACTGCAACAGCCCAAACCACCGCGTATCAAGCTAGTGCATTATGTGGAAAATAAAAAAGGGAGCTTCTAAAGAACTACACATACCCTACTACCATGCAATAAACCGATGTGAAAAAAATAAATATAAACTACATCAATATAATCAATGTACAAATATACTCTCCAATAATCTGAGCTGTTAACATTAAGTAACTGGGTATACACTACACTATATAATGACCACCATGTAGTAAACTGATAAAAAAAAAATATATAAACTACATCAATATAACCAATATACTCAATATACTCTCCAATAAGCTGAGGTTACATATCAGCAGAGGAATTTAGTATATTGACGCTAAGCAACTGCAACTACCCTACTACTAACAAAAAGTCATTATACATTACAATTTTACGTCACAAAAAATATATGCCTCCAACTAAACTTTTTTCTACATCACACGACTATACCCCATCATATATAGTCAGTATAGTCGTGTGATGTAGAAAATGTCATGTAATGTTCAAGTGATGAGCTCAATTCATGTCACTTTCAAGTGATGAGTACACTGCATGTCACGTCCAAGTGATGAGCTCACTGCATGTCACATTGAAGTGGCGAGCTCACTGCATGTCATATTCACGTAACGAGCGCACTGCATGTCACGTTGAAGTGGTGAGTTCACTGCATGTCACATTCAAGTGATGAGCACACTGCATGTCCCATTCAAGTGATGAGCGCACTGCATATCACATTTAAGTGATGAGCACACTGCATGTCATTAAAGTGGCGAGCTCACTGCATGTCACATTCAAGTGGCGAGCTCACTGCATGCCACATTCAAGTGATGAGCGCACTGCATGTCACTTTCAAGTGATAAGCTCACTGTTCGTCACATTCAAGTGGTGAGCTCCTCCTCCTGCACGTAGCGTGGCAACCCATGGCACCTGTTGGGTCTGGGTTCCTGCGAGGAGGTGGGAGGTGGAGGAGGTTGAGGTGGAACTGGTGGTGGAGGAGGTGGACCCCTGACAAGGCCATTTTACCCCACCCTACCTGGCCATTATAACCCCACCCTACCTGGCCATTATGAACTGACCCTCCCTAGCCATTATAACCCCACCCTACATGGCCATTATAAACCCACCCTACCAGCCTATTATAAACCCCAGTGACACGACAAATATGGACCCAGAACCCACACATCACTGACAATTATCACGATTGGTAATACCCCTAGACAACAAAGCCGAGCCTAATTAGCGTAATTGCATAAATTGACATAATTACCTAATTTTGTAAAATTACACCTTTTGCATTTTTCATTTCATTTTTATTATTTTTCAAGACAATATATACAACAATCCTGACCCTGATGCCTGTTGTATATTTGGAGTTCGCATGTTTCTCTCACGCTCCCCTTCGTTGTGTGAATTTTTGTCCAGCTCCTGTTTGTCACTCCACATTTATAGTTGCTGATATAAATTGACACGTAAAATGCCACTTAATTGGGCAATCATATGTGGCCAGGTTACGTCTGAAAAAGACATATATCTTATGGGCCTTACCTGGTAAAATAAACAAATAAGCAGGTGGCTAGGTGAGTGATTGAATGAGAGAGTGGCTGAGTGATTGAGTGGTTGAGGGAGTGAGTGGCTGAGTTAGTGAGTGGCTGAGTGAGAGGCTGAATGAGTGAGTGGTTGAGTGAGTGGGTAGCAGAGTGACTAAGCAGCTGAGTGAGTGGCTGGGTGAGTGAGTGGTTGATTGAGAGCTTGAGTACGTGAGTGGTTGAGTGAGTGGCTGAGTGAGTGGCTGGTGAGAGGCTGAGTGAGTGAGTGGCTGAGTGAGTGAGTGGCTGAGTGACTGAGTGGTTGAGTGAGTGGCTGAGTGGGTGGCTGAGTGAGTGGCTGAGTAAGTTAGTGTTTGAGTGGCTGAGTGAGTGAGTGGTTGAGTGAGTGACTGAGTTGGTGGCTGAGTGGTTGCGTGATTGACAGGTTGAATGAGTGAGTGAGTGGTTGAGTGAGTGGCTGAGTGAATGAGTGGCTGGGTGAGTGAGTGGCTGCGTGAGTGAGTGGCTGCGTGAGTGAGTGGTTGAGTGAGTGGTTGAGTGAGTGAGAGGTTGAGTGAGAGGTTGAGTGAGTGGCTAAGTGAGTCAGTGGCTGGGTGATTGAGTGGCTGAGTGACTGAGTGGTTGAGTGAGTGGCTGAGTGGGTGGCTGAGTGAGTGAGACACGGGAAGCAAGAGGGAGACAGGGGGAGATAGAAGAGTGAGACACGGGGAGAGAAACGATACACGGGGAGAGAGAGGAGGGAGACAGGGGGAGGTTGGAGAGGGAAAAGCGGGGAGAGAGAAGAGACACGGGGAAAGATAGGAGGGAAACGCGGGGAGGGAGAGGAGAGAGACACGGCGACATAGAGGAAGGAGACACGGGGAGAGAGAGGAGGGAGAACCTGGGAAACAGAGAAAGGGGGAGACACGGGGAGGAGGTGAGAGGTAGGAGGAGAGTGCGTGGAGGTGAGAGGGGAGAGATAGGAGGAGAGTGCGTAGAGGAGGCCAGGGCTCCTATAATGATGACTTCAAGGCATGCTGGGAGACAAGTTCACGTGACCCACATAGCACAGGGAGCCATCGCTGTTGGAACCGCATGGGCAGGGAACGTGGCCTCCAACCCACCACCTGCACCAGCCTCATCACCACAAACCAACAACCACAACTAGAACTACAAATTCAACCACAAATGTAACCACAAATGTAACCACAACCACAACCATAACCAACAACCATAACCACTATAACCACAACTATAACCAAAAGCAACTACAATTATAACCACACCCACAACTATAACCACAATTATAACCATATCTATAACCACAACTCTAAGCACTAAAACCAGACACAACTATAACCACAACCATAATATAACCACTACAACTATAACCGCATCTCCGGTTATCACAGGTGGCAACATATGGTTCGAAAGAAGTTCAACACACATACAACAACAAAAGACAAAAAAATATTCTATAGCCTATAACAGACTGTTGGGGCAAGTTCTGTTAGCGAGCACCTATGGAGGCCCGCAGTGTGGAACACAAGCAGGTGGGTGGCCAGCACTACACCCGACCGTCTTTGTCTCCCGAGTGGCGATGTTTATTACACACCACAACAGGTACTAATTTCAGGCAGAGTCGACGTAGCGGAAGCCCTGGACTGGTTCAGATGATCGTCACTGGTGTTGGCCGTGAGCGGGAATCGAACTTCCTCGGGTCCGTGGCGTGACGTTCAACCGCTACTCTACCGCTCCCTACACATACAACAACCATGAAAGCCAACATAACCACCTTCACCACAACTATAACCACAAAACATAACATAACCATCACAACTTTGACCACAATCACTATTATAACCACAACCCCAAGTATAACAACACCAATAACATAACCACAACTGTAACTATAACCATGAAAACCCCAACCTCCACGTACACAACTATAGCCACAAAAAATATACCCCCCACAACCGCAATTATTGCGACAACCAAAAGGACCATAACAACTAACATAACCACCTACACCACAACTAAAACCTGAACCACTACAACCAGCGATACAACCACAACTATAACTGCAGCCACCACATCCAAAACCACCACAACCAACATCACCTCAACCACCACAACCATAACAAGCAACATAACCACAACAACCACATTGATGCTGATACTCTAACACCACCTACACAACCACTTTATCAAGGCTCTATGTATCCGTGTGTCCATGTGTCTCCGTGTGTCTCCACATGTCCCTGTGGGTGGGTGGATAGATGGGTTAGTGTGTGAGTTGGTGAGTGGGCAAGTGAGTGGGTGGGTGTGTGGGCGATAGAATCGAACCTGCACCTCTGCAGTGCAAGTCCAGTGAGCTAACGACCCGCATGTGGTGGGGTAAAGTGGGGGTACGCCCACCTTGCTCCAAAACGTGGAGATCAGCGTGGAAGAGTAGACCAAATACCCTAATTAGCGGTGTCTAGTGGAGGCCTCCTCAGCCAGCACGCGATTCGCCTCCTTCACAATAAACCCTTCCTTGCAAAGATGAAAAAGTATATTTGACTGATCCCATCAGCCTCTCATCAGCAGCAATGGCTCAACTCGAGCGCCACGCTGGGCCGCTTTCCACCTTCAGTGCCTCAGCAGCAGAGCCGGGCTCTGCTTGAACCGATGCCGTGAGCCCAGCAGCTGTTTAGAAGCCTACGGCTGTGGGCCGCCTTTGTCTCTCCTCCACCACTGCTGAGGTGTCCACACCATGCGAGGTTCTCACCTTCAGGCTGAGTCGACCCAGAGGAGGCCCAGGCAGCGAACCGCTTCAGAAGTTGGCGCCACGTTCACCGGCGGAAGCGGAAGTAGAGAGCAGCAGAAGCATCGCGTGTGGGGAGCAGCTGAGGAGTGGATCAGAACTGTGTATTAGTGGTGGTGTGGTTGTTAGTGGTGGGGTTGTTATTAGTGGTGGGGTTGTTATTGTTGGTGGGGTTGTTATTGGTGGTGGGGTTGTTATTGGTGGTGGCGTTGTTAGTGGTGGGGTTGTTGTTAGTAGTGCTCTGTTAAGGCTAAATAAGCGGGAGCTTTGTCTTTGGCGGTGTGAGTGGGGGAGGGGGCGTAGAGGGGGGGGAAGGTGCTGGGGGGGAGGGGCTCACAGGATATTGCGTCACTGAGGGCGTGATCACCGAGCCCCGCCCCCACTTGCTTCTGCCGATCTTTTTTCTCACATGTGGCGGTAGAGAAGCACCGAGACGACAGAAGCAGCGACTCTCTGGAGGAAGTGAGGAACTGTAGGTGAGTGGTGATGTGAGTGGTGAGGACGTGTGTGTCTGTGTAGTGTACTGGCAGGAGGAGTGGTGGCGTTAGTGGTGTTACTGATAGTGGTGGTGGTGTGTTGTGAGTGAGTCGTGACGATGTGAGTTCATGTCAGAATCAGAATATTTATACTGGAGTCAGATGAGCTATACAGCTCTTTCTCACAGATGTCCAGTGTTGTGGGTGAGTGGTAAAGATGTAACCTCGCGTTGATGTGAGTTTCTTATTAATGATGTGGGTCCGTGTTAATGATGTGGGTTTGTGATTTAAAGCTTTCGTGACTGCAGTAATTCATATTCTTAGTTCTTTCGGTAAAGTCACGTTGAAGGGAAACAATAAAATAATAAAATATATATAAAACAATAAAATTCTCACGACGTTTCGACCATAACACAAACGGTCGTCATCAGGTATGTCTGTTTGCATAAATGTATTTATTTTTAAACGGTGTATTTATTTATTTATTTATAAAAAAAACGTTAGCACCACGCGCAGCGATTTAGCAGTTTATTTAGAAGGACGAGTCCATCTATGTTCTGAAAAGAGGAGGGGGGAGACGAAAAAAATATTGTATGCCGTCTGAAAGCCACTGTAAGCGTGAACAATCAATTAAGACCTGAAATGGTTTATCAAATCTTTCCAATGATTGCCAAGCCAGAATCCATCTTCTCGGTTGAAATTGTCTCTGTGCTTGTATATGTGGATAGCCTCATGAACGAATTTCTCATGGTAGCCAGATGGCTTACAAAGAACCTCTGTCTTGGAAAAGTCAATGTCATGTGAGCCTACTGAATTATAACAATGATCTGCCACGGCCGAGGTGTTGGTCCTACCGTGTTTAAGGTCTGCTTTGTGTTCACGAATGCGGTCCGAGACATGGCGTTTGGTTTCTCCAATGTAACTACTACCACAGAGGCAACTTAGTTTGTAGATACCAGGGTATTGTATGTCCGAAATCACATCTTTTACAGACGGAACCAGATCACGGATTTTATGTAATGTGTTGAAACGGACCTGGATCTTGTGTTTATTCAAGATTTTGGAGATCTTTTTTGTGATCCCCGCAATGTAGGGTAAAGTGATGGTTTTGAAAGGCTCCTCAAGAGGGTCCTTCTTCATGGTTTGAGTGATAGCTTTGCGGATTGTATAGTCGGAGTAACCATTAGCCTTAAGAGCTTGGTGTACGTGCTTGAGTTCACTGCCTATGTGTTCCTGGTCGGATATGCATTGGGCTCTATGATACAGAGTCTTGATGAGAGAATTCTTCTGTGATGGATGGTGGTGGGAATCCGGTTTCAGATAAGCATCCGTATGGGTAGCTTTCCTGTAGACAGAGTGGCTCATTGAACCATCAGGTCTCTTTTTAATTAGGACATCCAAAAAAGGTAGCTTGCCATCTTTTTCGACTTCCATGGTAAATCTGATGGCTGGGTGTATGGAATTGATGTGGTCGAAGAATTGGTCTAGAGCAGGCCGGCCATGTTGTCAGATAACAAAAGTGTCATCCACGTACCTCTTCCATAAGGTTGGGCGCAGAGTGGCAGTCTGGATGGCGTCAGTCTCAAATTTCTCAATGAAAATGTTAGCTATAACCGGAGATAGGGGGGAGCCCATTGGGATCCCCTCAGTTTGTTTGTAGAAAGTTCCATTCCAAGTGAAGGGCTATCCACATATACAAGCACAGAGACAATTTCAACCGAGAAGATGGATTCTGGCTTAGCATTGGAAAGATTTGATAAACCATATCAGGTGTTGTGAGTGAGTCGTGATGATGTGAGTTCATGTCAGAATCAGAATATTTATACTGGAGTCAGATGAGCTATACAGCTCTTTCTCACAGATGTCCAGTGTTGTGGGTGAGTGGTAAAGATGTAACCTCGTCTTGATGTGAGTTTCTTATTAATGATGTGGGTCCGTGTTAATGATGTGGGTTTGTGATTTAAAGCTTTCGTGACTGCAGTAATTCATATTCTTAGTTCTTTCGGTAAAGTCACGTTGAAGGGAAACAATAAAATATATATAAAACAATAAAAATTCTCACGACGTTTCGACCATAACACAAACGGTCGTCATCAGGTGTGTCGGTTTGTATAAATTTATTTATTTTTAAACGGTGTATTTATTTATTAAAAACGTTAGCACCACGCGCAGCAATTTGGCAGTTTATTTAGAAGGACGAGTCCGATTTAAAGCTTTCGTGACTGCAATGATTCATCTTCTTTGGTTCTTTCGTTAAAGTCACGTAGAATGAGAATAAAATAGTAAATTTATAAAATAAAATAACACAATAATATTCTCACGACGTTTCGGCCACAACACAAGTGGCCTTCATCAGGTGAAGGGACGAGACTGTCTGGTAGGACAGCACTGGAGTGAAAAAGCCACGTTCAGATCACGACCTTTAAGCTGTGTGAGAGGAAACAAAGCGCCTTGACAAAGGAATTCGCATATAATTTAGCATTGAAATGGCTGAGTGATTAGCTTGTGACTGGTCACAGAAATGGCTTTGTTAAAAGTTAAAGCATACACATCCGCAGAGGCACCCCTTGACAAAGGAATTAGCATAGAATTTAGCATTGAAATAGCTAAGTTAAAGCATACACATCCGCAGAGGCACCCCTTGACAAAGGAATTAGCATAGAATTTAGCATTGAAATAGCTGAGTGATTAGCTTGTAACTGGTCACAGAAATAGCTATGTTAAAGTCAGAGCATACACATTCACCGAGGCACTTAGTACAAATCAAACAGGATAATTTATCCTTGAAATAACTAGGCGAATTTAGCATTGAAATAACTGAGTGATTAGCTAGTGACTGGTCACAGAAATGGCTATGTTGAAGTCAAGGCCTACACATCTGAGCTATTCACAGTACTATATAGTGAACCAATAAAAAACTAAAATATAAATTACCTTAATGTTATCAATAAACTCTATATTCTCCAATCAGATAAGCTACCAACAATAAGTCGTTATATTTCACAATGCTATATGGCGAAAAAATGGGTGGATTCTTACCCTCAACTTTAGCAACACGGATAGCTATGGGCCCCGTTCAGACAGACGAGTTCATCCATGGTCGGAACAGAGGAGGGGGAGAGAGACAGCTGCGAGGCGCTATTATACTCCATGTTGTAAACCATACCATTTACCGTGGTGTGAGAGGTATTAAGAGTCAATGCTGGCGAAAGAGCTGCGGTCTGAAGGTCATCGTAAAATACAATTAATTAAGAACAGAAATGGTTTAAAACATCTTTCCAATGGTTATTAAGCCAGAATCCATCTTCTCGGTTGAAATTGTCTCTGTGCTTGTATATGTGAATGGCCTCATGAACGAATCTCTCATGGTAGCCGGTTGGTTTGCAAAGAACCTCCGTCTTGGAGAATTCAATGTCATGTGAGCCCAATGAATTATAACAGTGATCTGCCACGGCAGAGGAGTTCGTTCTACCGTGTTTCAAGTCTGCTTTATGTTCGCGGATGCGGTCCGAGATATGTCGTTTGGTTTCTCCAATGTAGCTACTACCACAGAGGCACTTTAGTTTGTAAACGCCCAGGTACTGTATGTCTGGAACATCATCTTTTACAGATGGAACCAGATCACGGATTTTATGTACTGTGTTGAATCGGACCTGGATCTTGTGTTTATTCAGGATTTTGGAGATCTTTTTAGTGACCCCTGCAATGTAGGGTAAGGTGATGGTTTTGAGTGGCTCCACAAGAGGATCCTTCTTCATGACTGGAGTGATGGCTTTGCGGATTGTGTAGTCGGAGTAACCATTAGCCCTGAGAGCCTGGTGTACGTGCTTGAGTTCACTGGTAATGTGTTCCTGGTCGGAAATGCTGGGTGTATGGAATTGATGTGGTCGCGGAATTCGTCTAGAGCAGGCTGGCCATGTGGCCAGATGACAAAGGTGTCATCAACGTACCTCTTCCATAAGGTCGGGCATAGAGTGGCAGTCTGGATGGGGTCAGTTTCAAATTTTTCCATGAATACGTTGGCTACAACCGGAGATAGGGGGGAGCCCATTGGGGTGCCCTCAGTTTGCTTGTAGAAAGTTCCATTCCAGGTGAAGTATGTGTTGGTTGAGCAATGTCTCACCAAGGGGGGTACACCAGTATGCAGTCCTTGATGAACCAGGTCTTCAATGATAGCGATGGTGTCAGGTACCGGGACTTTGGTGAACAAGGACACCACATCAAAACTGACAAGCAGGTCGTCTGGGGACAGGGAAATGCCTTTGATTGTCGATACCAGGTGAGTAGAATCTAATACCGCAGAGGTGTTTTTTCCAGTGAAAGGTCGCAGTATATCAGCAAGAAAACGTGCCAGTTTGTAGGTGGGGGAGATGATAGTAGAGACGATGGGACGAAGGGGTGTATCTTCTTTGTGTATCTTTGGAAGGCCATATAATCTTGGTGGTCAGGCAGCAGAGGGTTTCAACGAGAACTGTTTGATCTCATCAATTAATGCTGTTGAATCAGAGATCATTTTGTTCGTTTTGGTGACCAGGCTGTTGGTGGGATCTCTTTTTATTTTTGTATAGCTGCCATCGTTGAGTAGTTCTCAATTAAAAAAGAGGGATGATATTGTCGTCCTCTCAGCCGACAAGGGCAATGCCACTGTCATCATGGACAAAACAGAATATAACACATTGCCTTACTCGAGACTTTAGTTGTTATTTTTGCCGTGATCTGCTCCATTAACGGATGTAGAAAGTAAAATAACTTGTAGCGTGTTAAACTTCTTTCAACGTAGCCAACTGTGCTAATCGGAGTGTTGGGAGCAAGGGCAACACTAAAACACAAGCGCATGACTAAACAGTTTAACACGCAGGCTGTGCTATAAACTGTTTAACACGCAGGCTTTCGCGAAAAATATTATCCATAATACACGTTTTTTTGGTTAGATCACGTAAAATTGTACCAAAAAAACTGTATTATGTGCTATAAACCTGTATTGTGTGCTATAGACAATTACCTTTATGTTCCTGTTCAGGAAATGACGATACAGTACAGAAAATTATGAGCACGCGGTACACCACCAGTGGCTACCGCGTCTACTACCGCGTGTGCAGGCGGTGGAACTGCACTGGCCCACACGAGCGGGGAGCGGCTGCATTGCCACGCCACGTGGAGGAGAGGGGGACATTGGCAGGCTCCATTTTCTTGTTCCTTGCACCAGGCCCAGAGACCCTCACACAGAGACCCAGACCCTCACACAGAGACCCAGAGACTCGCACAAAGACCCAGAAGAGACCCTTACAGATAGCCAGCGACTCGCACACAGAGTCACAAGAGACCGACAGACGCTGGACACGAGAGGCCCAGAGACCAATGCGGCAGCGACTCCGTGAGCAGGGATGGCGCGAGACCGCGCTTTCGGTGACACCACGTGGTGATGACACCACGTGCCGAGTGCGCGCGCCGAGTCACGTGGAGGCGGGCGGCCATCTTACCTGGGGACAGTGCTGTACTGTAACAGCGGGGGAGCGGTGGTGCAGCGGTTAGCGCGGTGCTGTGTGTAAACATCGCCACTATGGAGAAAAAGGCGGCCGGGCGTGGTGCTGGCTGCCCACCCCCTCGTGTGCCATGCATAGCTGCTCGCTAACAGCACTTGCCCCAAAAGTCTGTTCAGGATATACGGGGGATCTTTGTGTCAGTCTGTGTGTGTGTCTGTGTGAGTGTGTGAGTGAGTGTGTGAGCGGCAATATCTTTTTATCGGTTGCGTAACGCTGTGTGGAAGCTACCTGGTCTGTCACTTCGCATTAAGCTTCGGGTCTTCTCGGCCACGGTCATTCCCTTCCTTCTCTACACTTGCGAAACGTGGACCCCCCTAATGGAGCATCTTCGCAGGTTGGAAACATTTAAGCTGGCCTGCCTACGATCCATCCTGGGTTTAACCAGGCTGGATTGTGTGAGGAGCTCATAAATCCTCAAAAGAGCTGGGCAAGGTCCCATCGGTGAGCTCCTCTGGCAGGCAAGGCTGTGTTGGCTGGGTCATGTAGCCCGCATGCCCAGCCACCGCATGCCGAAACAGCTTTTGTTCGGTCGGATCGAGGGGGCTAAACGGGCGCGGCATGGGCTAGAGAAGAGATGGAGTGATGTGGTACAGGAGGACGTGGAGCTGAGTGGACTTGCCGATGACTGGTACCAGCACTGTCAAGATCGGCCTCTGTGGAGGAGGCTCGTGAAGAACGCTACTGGGCAGTTGGAGGCAGTCGCCCTCCAACAACGGAGGGCGGAGGAGTGACGCTCACAACAACGAGCGGAGCGCCGGGTGACTAAGGCACAGCAGGTTGGCACAGTAGGGGGCACAGGTGGTGCATCAGCCAGTCATCTCAGTCGACCCGTGGCACCTGGGTCTGCCCCGTGACCTCCTGCCAGCGGGCGTTCGACACTTCACGTGGCCTCAAGGTGCACATGGCCTGGCACAAGCGTCGTGGTGACGTCGCCGCCCTACTTAGTGGCGAATGGCGGTTGTTGTTGAGTGAGTCTGTGAGTGAGTCTGTGTGTGTGAGTGTGTAAGTCTATGTGTGTGTGCGTGCACGTGTGCGTGCACATGTGGATCGCCACACAAATTTGGTGAAACTCCTACCCGTGGTCGCTGAGGTCGCCATCTCCTGGCCTAGCCAGGGTCTGGGCAGCGCAGCAAGCGGAGACATTTCCAGCTCTCGGAGATTGAATGTTTCCCCCTCACACGCGTTGGTTCTCTCCCCTCACATGTATACTCGCTCTTGAATGGAGCTGGGCAAACATATGTCATGCAGTGGGGCCCATTGCCTGAAACATCGCCCATGATATATTTTCCTCTTAAGGCAGCCGTTGTATTAACGAATGAGTTCAGTGATTTGTGTTATTTGTGCACCACTGCCAACGCGGTATCGACAAATAATCCCAATGTAGGACCACAGAGCTTGGGGATATTGTTGGTCGCGCCGGTTTCTGGCTGGCTGCAACACCAATGCACAAAATACAGCACTAACATAGAATATGTATGTATGTTGAACTTCTATCGCACCGTACGTAGCCAACCGCGCTAATCGAAGGTGCTGGGGAAGGACAACAAACTAAGCACAAAAAGCGGTTCTAAGAAAATGAGTTGTCAAAGACATTTAAAAGTGCAGAGCTCCAATGGCTTCCAAATATCGGAAGGAAGAGCGGTCCAGATGGCCGCAGAAGCGCATCTAAAAGCGGCGCGATGCGGTGACCGCACCCCAGAGCCCCCCCCAACGCCCCTTGGACCCCCTCCGCGAAGACAGCACAGAGTGCCGCTGCTCCCTTGTGACCAGGTCGCGTCTGAAAAAGAGCTACATGGACCAGTGGGCCTTACTTGGTAAATAAAAATAGTTTAGTTCGGGCCACCTCCCGCAACACGACGCTTGTGAGCATGGGGACACCGCGTGCTCCCCTCCAGATCGCATCTCCAGCTCACATCAGCTTATACCTCGACCTTACACCTTGAGCTCACGCCTTAAGCTCGAACTTTCAGTTCACACCTCTGCCTCACCACCTTCTGTTGAGCTCCACCAAGCATGCTCGTCTCAGGTTATTTCATCACGAATACAGTAGCCGCATTGTACAAAGACTCCACCGCCACTCAGGGACATCACCATTCACGGACATCTCCGCCACTCACAGCAGGGGCAACGGACACCACTGGTGACATTTCACATATGTGATTGAGATGCTCAGCAGTGGTTTCAGGTGCATTTTGATGACTCCATGAGAACCGTTCTTGATCTGCTGAAGTAGGAGCAATAATCCTCGTGCCACTTTTTTAGTTCGTCCCAGAGCACCCTACACCGACTGGGTCGTGGCAGTGACAGCAGCAGCAGCAGTGACATCGTGGCGCGTCACTGACACGGCTAAACACACATGAGCGGAGACGCAGTGGCGGCGGCAGGCAAAGCACATCCCTCACATGAACACTAAATCAAGCTACACTCTAGCCCACAGATGTGTCAGTCAAAGACAAAGATCCTCCGTAAAGACTTAAGACTGTTGTGGCAAGCGCTGTTAGCGAGCGCCTTATGAAGGCTGACATGGCATGTGAGGTAGCCTAAGCTAAATGAGCACCAGGCACTAATTTGAGACTGAGTCGACCTAGGGGAGGCCTAGTAACGATTTAGATAATCATCACTGGTGTTGGCCATGAGTGGAAATTGAACTTGGGTCGCCGGGTTCGTAGCGCAGCACGCTAACCTTTACACTTCTGCTCACCACAGATCTGTCAGTCACAAGCATACACATTGGAAGCAATCAACATCGGGCATATAAATGGTTCTGTTTAGACAACTTCACCAGTCCATCCAACTGCTGGTGGTAAAGGTAGGTTCACACCTTCTGTTAGCCGAAAATATCACTCGTGTCCTTGAGCATGTGATTGAGTCACCAAGGTGAATGTAGGCAAGGCGAGGCAATCATCTAGAAATGACTGACAAAGGATCTACATTAACCAGCTTTTCGAACAATATTATGACTTCACTTAATACAAAACAATATTCTTAGTAACTATTATTCTTAAAAAATAACAATAACTTATTTTAATGGATGACGCGTAAACAAAGGAGGGAACATGGAAAGGGTGCAGCGATGTTGGAATGTTATTTATTTTGTATTATTTCTTATTTGGGGTGGTGGTGGTGTTGGTAGAGGTAAAGGTGTTTATAGAGTTGGCAATTGTAGGATAGGTAGCGTTGATAGGGCTGTTGTTGGAAAGAGTGATGGTGTCGGTTGGGGTGGTCGTGTTGGTAGGAGTCATTGTGTTGGTAGGATTGGTGTTGGTAGGGTTGGTGTTGGTAGGGGGAGTGGTGTTGGTAGGAATAATGGTGTTGGTATGGTTGGTGTTGGTAGGGTTGGCGTTGGTAGGGTTGGTTTTGGTAGGAGTGGTGGTGTTCGTCGGAGTAGTTGCGTTTGGTAAGGGTAGCGGTGTTGGGAGGTGTGGTGGTGTTGGTAGGTGTGCGGATTCTAAAGGTGGTGGAGTTGGTAGGAGTGGTGGAGCAGGCATTGATCCGGGCCATGAAGAGTGGTCTCTTTGCCCTCATGATCACGAGGCGGGACTCACGCTCAGCTGGGGTGATGATGTGAGAAGGAGTGGTGGTGAGGGTAGAGGAAGTGATGGTGGTCAGGGTTGGGTTAGTAGAGGAGGTAGTGTTAGTAGGTGTGTGGTTGGTAGAGGTGGTGGAGTTGGTAGGAGTGGTGGAGCAGGCATTCATCCAGCCATGAAGAGTGATCTCTTTTCCCTCATGATCATGAGGCTGGACACATGCTCAGCTGGGGTGATGTGGGTAGGGGTGGTAGTGAGGGTAGAGGAGGTAATGTTGGTAAACGTGGGATTGGTCAAAGTGGCGGAGTTGGTAGGAGCGGTGGAGTTGGTGATTGAGCTGGTAGGGGTAATTGAGCTTATTTTAGTGCGGCGGGCATTGATGCGGGCCATTATCATGAGGTGACACCACTCACACTCAGCTGGGATGATGGTGTTGGTCCAGGTGGTAGTGAAGGTGGAGAAAATGCTGTTGGTAGGGTTTGTAGGGGTGGAAGGGGTGGTGGTGTTAGTCAGGATAGTATTGGTAGAGGTGTTGGTATTTAAAAGTGTGATGGTGTTAGTTTTTCGGGGTGGGGTTTGTCATGGTGGTGTTGGTAGGAATGGTGGTGTTGGTAGGAGTGGTGGTGTTGGTAGGAGTGGTGCTGTTGGTGGGTGCGCTGGTAAGTGTTGGTGAGCTATTCATCATGGAGCAGCCATCCAGTTGAGTCTTTAGGGATCTATGGGTCCTCTTGATTTTCATGGGGTGGCACTTGCTCCGAGCCAATTTACACATGGATCCTCTCATGTAGCGGCTTCGGTAAACTCGTCTGCGCTGCGATGACTTCTGTTTAAAACCGGAAACAAAATCATTATGAGAGGCAAGAGATTGCAGTCTCCTTCTTCCCCTGTTGGTCACTCCACTCAAATATGTTTTTTTCACTTGCCATCTGCCACACCACCACCATTGATTGAGCACGAGTGTTGTACCTGCCTTTCAGTGGCAAATATCGGACAACTATTTGTAATCCACCAACATGAACAATGTGTGCTTGTAATAAATGTGTGCGACTTTGTCGAGGATGTGAGTGTGATTTTTTATTGTTTGTTGTTGTAACGTTCTAACCTGCCTCTCCTGTACATCTGTGAAAAATAGCTTAATAGCTCATCGGATTCTTCCAGTATAAATATTCTGATTCTGATTTGTGTCATCTATGCATGTGAGATTATGACATTTGCCTGAGTGATCTATATCCATGATGCCTCTCTGGGTGTGGTGTCTCTGTTGTGGTGTCCTGCTGATGTTCTATGTTACAGTGACGCCAGCATACTCTCTCTCTTATTAGTGGATTCTTCAGCCAGACTCTTAGGCTGGTAATGGTGATCCCCGCGCTCTCCACGTCGTAAGTGATGGCCACCGGCCCACTGTGCAGCATCTTTATCAAGGTCGTCCACCTTGAGGGAGACGGGTATTCTCCATCTTGGGGAACCGTCATCTGTGGTGCCGCCGCAGCGGAGCCGCTCCAGCGGAGCCGTGCCCACCGCCGCGACGCCGTCACCGATGCCTCGGATTTCCCGCCACTCTCCCGGGGCTGGTGCCTTCTCAGACGTCCGCGTTTTGCCCACTGCACAGTCGTGAGGCCGCCGCAGCAGAGCCGCTCTGCCGAGGCCGTGCCCACCGCCGTGAAGCCGCCACCGGGGGATGCCGACGCCAACGCGGTGCACCCTCGCCACCCCCCCTCCCCCCGCACGAACGCACACACGCCCCACGTAGAGCCAGGAGGGGAGGTCACCCGGCCGATAGGTTTTTTTTCCAGAAGTCCCTAATGGGATCGATCTTCATGGTTTCCTGCGGCCGGGAAATTGGGCGATCTTCCCCCTGTAGCTGACATGCACTGCGGCGCTGGGACCTAATATTAAAGTTGCATGGTCACGGCAAGGGCCATCGAGCCACCGCGAGTGGAACCACACACACACAAGCACGGGTCAGTGGACTGGTAGCGGGAGAACAGAGAGCGGATGTCGGAGAGATCACTGCGGCGACATCACCCGAGTTGGGATCCGGGTATCGAAGGGTGGGAAAATCCGAGCCCCTGATTGGACGGGAGGCCAAGGGAGCGAAACGGCGAAATTCCTTTGTTGTAGGTGGGATAAAGGGAGGGGGATTCAGGTAGCAAGGCAGTTCTTCAAGATCATCGCGGTCCACGCAGGAGGGGAGTTAGCCGTTCGAGACGTCCGCGTGATGCACTTCAGCGCAGCCAGGCTCAACCCTCTACTGATCGCTTTTCTACAGCTTCCAGCGCAGCAGAGTGGAAGTACACGTGAGTAAGAGAGAGAGGTAAGTTTGGGCTATTTGATCGAGGGTAGAAAGCAGAGCGATAGGCAGAGGAAATACAGTCTAGGATCTCAAGGGGAATAGGCTGACATCCACTGACCCACACAATTACGCGTAGCTTAACGGGTTGCTTGCGGTAAATAAAATAACTGGTAGGGGAATAAACTGTTTCTTGTGCTCCTTTGGAGGGTGAAGAGGAGGGTGGAGAGTGTTTTGTGTTCGCGCGCACACGCGGCTGTTTGCGGCGAATAAAGGAGTAGAGCGTGCTTGGTGTCCGTACCTGTACGATCGTTTACAGTATTGTTCAGCACGCGCGTGCCTACACGACTATTTTTGGTGGTGCCCAGCGCTCGCGTACCTGCGCAATCGCCTACAGTAGCGGTTTGCGCTCACGTGCATGCGCGGTTTACAACGAGGTTGAGCTTTCATTTGTGACCAGGTTCCATCTGAAAAATAAGTTAGTACCTCAGTGGGCTTTGACTGGTATGATGGGGGTGTTCTTGATTTGAAGCTTTCGTGACTGCAGGAATCCATACTCTTTGGTTCTTTCGGCAAAGTCACGTAGGTATAAAATCAAATAAATCAGTCTGCCTCAGCAGCAGACCATGCTTTCCCCACCCGATGATGGACGCTTGTGTTGCACCCGAAACATCGTGATTTACTTTATTTTATACCTACGTGACTTTACCGAAAGAACCAAAGAGTATGATGGGGCTGGTTTAGTTTTATTTGTTTGTGTTTGGGTGATTTGTTAACCTTTCTTGTACTTTGCACTATTACATGTTTTTGTAGTATTTGTTGTTGTAACGTTCTTACCAGCCCCTACCGGACATCTGTGAAAAAGAGCTTTATAGCTCATCGGATTCCTCAACCATTAAAAAATATTATTGTTCTGACTCTACTGGCTAGGGGACATTGTTCTGTCCGCACCAGCGCAACTCACCAACGCCGCACAAGGAGTCCAGCACATGTCCCAAATGCCACGCTGCCAGTAACAAAAAACACCCTTAAAGTTGCAGTGGATAATTTTTAAGTATACTTAATTGAGCAAGGTGTTTGCTTGTTCCAAATGACATATGCGACTTTGTCTAGGATGTGTGCGTGGATGTGATATATACTTGTGTGTGTGGTGTATGCGAGTGAGATTCTTATATCTGCGCGAGTGATCTGTACGCGTGATGCATCTCTGCGTGTGGTGTCTCTGCATGTGGTGTATGTCACGGTGCCACGCTGATGGCCTGTGTGAGCGTGAAGTCGGCACTCACCACTGCATTCTTCAGCCGCCACTCCGAGGCTGAGGAGGGTGATCCCCGCGCTCGCCACCTCGTAGGCGATGGCCACCGGCCCGCTGTGCAGCATCTCCATGAAGGTCGTCCACCATGAAGGAGCTGGGTCGTCGTCTTCTCCTCCTCCTTGGGGAACCTCCATGCCATGGCTGGGAGAGGAAGCGACTCGAGGCACCCTCTCGGCTTCGTGACCTGTGAGGCGGTTGCTGATGTGGACGGCCACGGTCGCTTTGGTGAGAGGTAGAGGCTGTCCGGCCTGTGGCGGTTGGACCTCCCAGGCTCCCCTCAGCTTAACCAGCTAGTTAGGGGAGAAATTCTTCTCCTCCGTGGGCACAGACGCGAGGAACGCGGAGCTCGCCACGAGCAGCGTCACGAGGGTGCGTGAAGTACTGCGCAGCCCGTGAGCCTCCATGGTGACTGCTACGAGAGAGGCTCCAGGAGGCTTCGTGCAGAGAGGCGCTCCTCAGCAGGCAGCTTGCAGCGTGGCTCTAGCGGCAGACTGGGTGGAAGCGGGTGTGACGTCACGGCCCGAGGGCGGATGTGTGTTGTGTCTCATCTGTGTGTGTCTGTATGTCTGTGTGTGTGTCTGAGTGTTTGTGTGTATGTCTGTGTATCTGTGTGTGTATCTGTGTGTTTGTGTGTGTCTGTGTGTGTGTGCGGTAGTGTAGTGATTAGCGCGCTGTGCTATGAACCTAGCGACCCGGGGTTCGATTCCTGCTCACGGCCACCAACACTGGTGTCGTGTGCCGTGCCGGTCTTCGTAGGTGCTGCTCGTTATGGCTACAAGGGGAGGCCCAGGAGTGGTTGAGGTAATCGTCAGCAGTGTTGGTGGCCGTGAGCGGGAGTCGAACTTGGAGGGCAGCGTGGCATTCACTGCAACAACACCGCCCGCGCTCCGACTGGTACACGGTCCGAACAGTGCAGAGTGCACATAATTCGCGGCGTCTCTCGCACGGTCCGGGTCTCTGTGTGGAGAGCGGGAGACGAAGGCGAGGATCACACAGGGTAGAGGGTGCACGTCGGCACTGCTTCCCACGTCACAACACGAGTCACGTCACATCACAGACTCATCCTCACCGTGAACCAACATCATCAACACAAACCCACATCTTCTTAGTTCTTTCGGTAAAGTCACGTTGAAGGGAAACAATGAAATAATAAAATATATATAAAACAATAAAAATTTTCACGACGTTTCGACCATAACACAAACGGTCGTCATCAGGTGTGTCGGTTTGCATGAATTTATTTATTTTCAAACGGTGTATTTATTTATTTATTTAAAAAAAAAACGTTAGCGCCACGTGCAGCGATTTGGCAGTTTATTTAGAAGAACTAGTCCATCTATGTTCTGAAAAGAGGAGGGGGGAGACGACAAATTTTAATGTATGCTGTCTGAAAGCCACTTTAAGCGTGAACAATCAATTAAGACCTGAAATGGTTTATCAAATCTTTCCAATGCTAAGCCAGAATCCATCTTCTCGGGTGAAATTGTCCCTGTGCTTGTATATGTGGATAGCCCTTCACTTGGAATGGAACTTTCTACAAACAAACTGAGGGCACCCCAATGGGCTCCCCCCTATCTCCGGTTATAGCTAACATTTTCATGGAGAAATTTGAGACTGACGCCATCCAGACTGCCACTGCGCCCAACCTTATGGAAGAGGTACGCGGATGACACTTTTGTCATCTGACCACATGGCCGGCCTGCTCTAGACCAATTCTTCGACCACATCAATTCCATACACCCAGCCATCAGATTTACCATGGAAGTCGAAAAAGATGGCAAGCTACCTTTTTTGGATGTCCTAATTAAAAAGAGACCTGATGGTTCAATGAGCCACTCTGTCTACAGGAAAGCTACCCATACGGATGCTTATCTGAAACCGGATTCCCATCACCATCCATCACAGAAGAATTCTCTCATCAAGACTCTGTATCATAGAGCCCAATGCATATCCGACCAGGAACACATAGGCAGTGAACTCAAGCACGTACACCAAGCTCTTAAGGCTAATGGTTACTCCGACTATACAATCCGCAAAGCTATCACTCAAACCATGAAGAAGTACCCTCTTGAGGAGCCTTTCAAAACCATCACTTTACCCTACATTGCGGGGATCACAAAAAAGATCTCCAAAATCTTGAATAAACACAAGATCCAGGTCCGTTTCAACACATTACATAAAATCCGTGATCTGGTTCCGTCTGTAAAAGATGTGATTCCGGGCATACAATACCCTGGTATCTACAAACTAAGTTGCCTCTGTGGTAGTAGTTACATTGGAGAAACCAAACGCCATGTCTCGGACCGCATTCGTGAACACAAAGGAGACCTTAAACACGGTAGGACCAACACCTCGGCCGTGGCAGATTATTGTTATAATTCAGTAGGCTCACATGACATTGACTTTTCCAAGACAGAGGTTCTTTGTAAGCCATCTGGCTACCATGAGAAATTCGTTCATGAGGCTATCCACATATACAAGCACAGAGACAATTTCAACCGAGAATATGGATTCTGGCTTAGCAATCATTGGAAAGATTTGATAAACCATTTCAGGTTTTAATTGATTGTTCACGCTTACAGTGGCTTTCAGACGGCATACAATGATTGTTTCGTCTCCCCCCTCCTCTTTTCAGAACATAGATGGACTCGTACTTTTAAATAAACTGCTAAATCGCTGCGCGTGGTGCTAACGTTTTTTATAAATAAATAAATACACCGTTTAAAAATAAATACATTTATGCAAACAGACACACCTGATGACGACCGTTTGTGTTATGGTCGAAACGTCGTGAGAATTTTATTGTTTTATATATATTTTATTATTTTATTGTTTCCCTTCAACGTGACTTTACCGAAAGAACTAAGAATATGAATTACTGCAGTCACGAAAGCTTTAAATCACAAACCCACATCATTAACACGGACCCACATCATTAATAAGAAACTCACATCAACGCGAGGTTACATCTTTACCACTCACCCACAACACTGGACATCTGTGAGAAAGAGCTGTATAGCTCATCTGACTCCAGTATAAATATTCTGATTCTGACATGAACTCACATCGTCACGACTCACTCACAACATACCACCACCACTATCAGTAACACCACTAACGCCACCACTCCTCCTGCCAGTACACTACACAGACACACACGTCCTCACCACTCACATCACCACTCACCTACAGTTCCTCACTTCCTCCAGAGAGTCGCTGCTTCTGTCGTCTCGGTGCTTCTCTACCGCCACATGTGAGAAAAAAGATCGGCAGAAACAAGTGGGGGCGGGGCTCGGTGATCACGCCCTCAGTGACGCAATATCCTGTGAGCCCCTCCCCCCCAGCACCTTCCCCCCCCCTCTACGCCCCCTCCCCCACTCACACCGCCAAAGACAAAGCTCCCGCGTATTTAGCCTTAACAGAGCACTCCTAACAACAACCCCACCACTAACAACGCCACCACCAATAACAACCCCACCACCAATAACAACCCCACCACCAATAACAACCCCACTACCACTAACAACCCCACCACCACGAACACCACCACCACTACTACCACACCACCACTAATACACAGTTCTGATCCACACCTCAGCTGCTCCCCACACGCGATGCTTCTGCTGCTCTCTCTACTTCCGCTTCCGCCGGTGAACGTGGCGCCAACTTCTGAAGCGGTTCGCTGCCTGGGCCTCCTCTGGGTCGACTCAGCCTGAAGGTGAGAACCTCGCATGATGTGGACACCTCAGCAGTGGTGGAGGAGAGACAAAGGCGGCCCACAGCCGTAGGCTTCTAAACAGCTGCTGGGCTCACGGCATCGGTTCAAGCAGAGCCCGGCTCTGCTGCTGAGGCACTGAAGGTGGAAAGCGGTCCAGAGTGGCGCTCGAGTTGAGCCATTGCTGCTGATGAGAGGCTGATGGGATCAGTCAAATATACTTTTTTATCTTTGCAAGGAAGGGTTTATTGTGAAGGAGGCGAATCGCGTGCTGGCGGAGGAGGCCTCCACTAGACGCCGCTAATTAGGGTATTTGGTCTACTCTTCCACGCTGATCTCCACGTTTTGGAGCAAGGTGGGCGTACCCACACTTTACCCCACCACATGCGGGTCGTTAGCTCACTGGACTTGCACTGCAGAGGTGCAGGTTCGATTCCATCGCCCACACACCCACCCACTCACTTGCCCACTCACCAACTCACCCACTAACCCATCTATTCACCCACCCACAGGGACATGTGGAGACACGGAGACACATGGACACACGGATACATAGAGCCTTGATAAAGTGGTTGTGTAGGTGGTGTTAGAGTATCAGCATCAATGTGGTTGTTGTGGTTATGTTGCTTGTTATGGTTGTGGTGGTTGAGGTGATGTTGGTTGTGGTGGTTTTGAATGTGGTGGCAGTGGTTATAGTTGTGGTTGTATCGCTGGTTGTAGTGGTGGTTCAGGTTTTAGTTGTGGTGTAGGTGGTTATGTTGGTTGTTATGGTGCTTTTGGTTGTGGTAATAATTGCGGTTGTGGGGGGTATATTTTTTGTGGCTATAGTTGTGTACGTGGAGGTTGGGGTTTTCATGGTTATAGTTACAGTTGTGGTTATGTTATTGTTGTTGTTATACTTGGGGTTGTGGTTATAATTGTGATTGTGGTACAAGTTGTGATGGTTATGTTATGTTTTTGTGGTTATAGTTGTGGTGAAGGTGGTTATGTTGTCTTTCATGGTTGTTGTATGTGTAGGGAGCAGTAGAGTAGCGGTTGAACGCCACGCCACGGACCCGAGAAAGTTCGATTCCCGCTCACGGCCAACACCAGTGACGATCATTTGAACCAGTCCAGGGCTTCCCCTACGTCGACTCTGCCTGAAATGAGTACCTGTTGTGGTGTGTAATAAACATCGCCACTCGGGAGACAAAGACGGTCGGGTGTAGTGCTGGCCACCCACCTGCTTGTGTTCCACACTGCGGGTCTCCATAGGTACTCGCTAACAGAACTTGCCCCAACAGTCTGTTATAGGCTATAGAATAAATCTTTGTCTTTTGTTGTTGTATGTGTGTTGAACTTCTTTCGCACCATATGTTGCCACCTGTGATAACCGGAAATGCGGTTATAGTTGTAGTGGTTATATCATGGTTGTGGTTTTAGTTGTGTCTGGTTTTAGTGCTTAGAGTTGTGGTTATAGATATGGCTATAATTGTGGTTATTGTTGTGGGTGTGGTTATAATTGTAGTTGGTTTTGGTTATAGTTGTGGTTATAGTGGTTATGGTTGTTGGGTATGGTTGTGGCTGTGGTTACATTTGTGGTTACATTTGTGGTTGAATTTGTAGTTCTAGTTGTGGTTGTTGGTTTGTGGTGGTGAGGCTGGTGCAGGTGGTGGGTTGGAGGCCACGTTCCCTGCCCATGCGGTTCCAACAGCGATGGCTCCCTGTGCTATGTGGGTCACATGAACTTGTCTCCCAGCATGCCTTGAAGTCATCATTATAGGAGCCCTCGCCTCCTCTACGCACTCTCCTCCTATCTCTCCCCTCTCACCTCCACGCACTCTCCTCCTACCTCTCACCTCCTCCGCGTGTCTCCTCCTTTCTTTTTTTCCCAGGGTCTCCCTCCTCTCTCTCCCCGTGTCTCCTTCCTCTATGTCGCCGTGTCTCTCTCCTCTCCCTCCCCGCGTTTCCCTCCTATCTTTCTCCGTGTCTCTTCTCTCTCCCCGCTTTTCCCTCTCCAACCTCCTCCTGTCTCCCTCCTCTCTCTCCCCGTGTCTCCTTTCTCTCCCCGTGTCTCACTCTTCTATCTCCCCCTGTCTCCCTCTTGCTTCCCGTGTCTCACTCACTCAGCCACCCACTCAGCCACTCACTCAACCACTCACGTACTCAAGCTTTCAATCAACAACTCACTCACCCAGCCACTCACTCAGCTGCTTAGTCACTCTGCTACCCACTCACTCAACCACTCACTCATTCAGCCTCTCACTCAGCCACTCACTAACTCAGCCACTCACTCCCTCAACCACTCAATCACTCAGCCACTCTCTCATTCAATCACTCACCTAGCCACCTGCTTATTTGTTTATTTTACCAGGTAAGGCCCATAAGATATATCTCTTTTTCAGACGTAACCTGGCCACATATGATTGCCCAATTAAGTGGCATTTTACGTGTCAATTTATATCAGCAACTATAAATGTGGAGTGACAAACAGGAGCCGGGCAAAAATTCACAACTAAGGGGAGAGTGAGAGAAACATGCGAACTCCAAATATACAACAGGCATCAGGGTCAGGATTGTTGTATATATTGTCTTGAAAAATAATAAAAATGAAATGAAAAATGCAAAAGGTGTAATTTTACAAAATTAGGTAATTATGTCAATTTATGCAATTACGCTAATTAGACTCGGCTTTGTTGTCTAGGGGTATTACCAATCGTGATAGTTGTCAGTGATGTGTGGGTTCTGGGTCCATATTTGTCGTGTCACTGGGGTTTATAATAGGCTGGTAGGGTGGGTTCATAATGGCCGGGTAGGGTGGGGTTATAATGGCCAGTGAGAGTGGGGTTATAATGGCCAGGTAGGGTGGGGTAAAATGGCCTTGTCAGGGGTCCACCTCCTCCACCACCAGTTCCACCTCAACCTCCTCCACCTCCCACCTCCTCGCAGGAACCCAGACTCAACAGGTGCCATGGGTTGCCACGCTACGTGCAGGAGGAGGAGCTCATCACTTGAATGTGACGAGCAGTGAGCTTATCACTTGAATGTGAGATGCAGTGCGCTCATCACTTGAGTGTGACATGCAGTGAGCTCATCACTTGAATGTGACATGCAGGGAGCTCATCACATGAATGAATGGGACATGCAGTGAGCTCATCACTTGAATGTGACACGCAATGAGCTCAACACTTGAATGTAACATGTAGTGCACTGACCACTTGAATGTGACATGCAGTGCGCTCATCATTTGAATGTGACATGCAGTGAGTTCGCCACTTGAATGTGACATGCAGTGAGCTCACCACTTGAATGTGACTTGCAGTGAGCTCAACACTTGAATGTGACATGTAGTGCACTGACCACTTGAACGTCATGCAGTGCGCTCATCACTTGAATGTGACATGCAGGGAGCTCATCACATGAATGAATGGGACATGCAGTGAGCTCATCACTTGAATGTGACATGCAGTGAGCTCAACACTTGAATGTGACATGCAGTGAGCTCATCACTTGAAAGTGACATGCAATGAGCTCACCACTTGAAAGTGACATGCAGTGCGCTCATCACTTGAATGTGACATGCAGTGAGCTCGCCACTTGAATGTGACATGCAGTGAGCTCGCCACTTTAATGATATGCAGTGTGCTCGTTACGTGAATAAGACATGCAGTGAGCTCGCCACTTGAATGTGATATGCAGTGAGCTCATCACTTGGACGGGACATGCAGTGTACTCATCACTTGAAAGTGACATGAATTGAGCTCATCACTTGAACATGACATGCCATTTTCTACATCACACGACTATACTGACTAAATATGATGGGTATAGTCGTGTGATGTAGAAAAAAGTTTAGTTGGAGGCATATATTTTTTGTGACGTAAAATTGTAATGTATAATGACTTTTTGTTAGTAGTAGGGTAGTTGCAGTTGCTTAGCGTCAATATACTAAATTCCTCTGCTGATATGTAACCTCAGCTTATTGGAGAGTATATTGAGTATATTGATTATATTGATGTAGTTTATATTTAAGTTTTTTATCAGTTTACTACACGGTAGTCATTATATAGTGTAGTGTATACCCAGTTACTTAATGTTAACAGCTCAGATTATTGGAGAGTATATTGAGTACATTGATTATATTGATGTAGTTTATATTTATTTTTTTCACATCGGTTTATTGCATGGTAGTAGGGTATGTATAGTTCTTCTTCTTTGGTTCTTTCGGTAAAGTCACGTAGAATGAGAATAAAATAATAAATTGATAAAATAAAATAACACAATAATATTCTCACGACGTTTCGGCCACAACACAAGCGGCCTTCATCAGGTGAAGGGAGCGAGACTGTCTGGTAGGACAGCGCTGGAGTGAGAGAGCCACGTTCAGATCACGGCTTTTAAGCTGTGTGAGAGGAACAAAGAGCCTTGACCAAGGAATTAGCATAAAATTTAGCATTGAAAAGGCTGAATGATTAGCTTGTGACTGGTCACAGAAATAGCTATGTTAAAAGTTAAAGCATACACCTCCGCAGAGGCACCCATTGTTAAAAGGAATTAGCATAGAATTTAGCATTGAAATAGCTAAATTAAGGCATTCGCTTGTAGCTGCTACAGAAATAGTTACGTTGAAGTCAGAGTATACACATTCACCGAGGCACTTAGTACAAATCAAAACAGGAGAATTTAGCATTGAAATAACTAGGCGAATTTAGCATTGAGCTATTCACAGTACTATATAGTGAACCAATAAAAACTAAAATATAAATTACCTTCATGTTATCAATAAACTCTATATTCTCCAATCAGCTAAGCTACCAACCATAAGTCGTTATATATCACAATGCTATATGGCGAAAAAATGGGTGGATTCTTACCCTCAAATTTCCGTACCACGGATAGCTACGGGCCCCGTTCAGACGGACGAGTTCGTCCATGGTCAGAACAGAGGAGGGGGAGAGAGACAGCTGCGAAGCCCTAGTATACTCCATGTTGTAAACCATACCATTAACCGTGGTGTGAGAGGTATTAAGAGGCAATGCTGGCGAAAGAGCTGCGGTCTGAAGGTCATCGTAAAATTACAATTAATTAAGAACAGAAATGATTTAACACATCTTTCCAGTGGTTACTAAGCCTGAATCCATCTTCTCGGTTGAAATTGTCTTTGTGCTTGTATATGTGAATGGCCTCATGAACGAATCTCTCATGGTAGCCAGTTGGTTTGCAAAGAACCTCCGTCTTGGAGAAGTCAATGTCATGTGAGCCCACTGAATTGTAACAGTGATCTGCCATGGCAGAGGAGTTCGTCTTACCGTGTTTCAAGTCTGCTTTATGTTCGCGGATGCGGTCCGAGATATGTCTTTTGGTTTCTCCAATGTAGCTACTACCACAGAGGCACTTTAGTTTGTAAACGCCCGGGTACTGTATGTCTGGAAGAGCATCTTTTACAGATGGAACTAAATCACGGATTTTGTGTACTGTGTTGAATCGGACCTGGATCTTGTGTTTATTCAGGATTTTGGAGATCTTTTTAGTGACCCCTGCAATGTAGGGTAAGGTGATGGTTTTGAGTGGCTCCACAAGAGGATCCTTCTTCATGACTGGAGTGATGGCTTTGCGGATTGTGTAGTCGGAGTAGCCATTAGCCCTGAGAGCCTGGTGTACGTGCTTGAGTTCACTGGTAATGTGTTCCTGGTCGGAAATGCATTGGGCTCTATGGTATAGAGTCTTGATGAGGCAGTTCTTCTGGGATGGATGGTGGTGGGAATCCGGTTTCAAGTAAGCATCTGTATGGGTAGCTTTCCTGTAGACAGAGTGGCTCATTGAACCATCATGTCTCCTTTTAATTAAGACATCCAGAAAGGGTAGTTTGCCATCTTTTTCAACCTCCATGGTAAATCTGATGGCTGGGTGTATTGAATTGATGTGGTCGCGGAATTGGTCTAGAGCAGGCTGGCCATGTGGCCAGATGACAAAGGTGTCATCAACGTACCTCTTCCATAAGGTCGGGCGTAGAGTGGCAGTCTGGATGGCGTCAGTTTCAAATTTTTCCATGAATACGTTGGCTACAACCGGAGATAGGGGGGAGCCCATTGGGGTGCCCTCAGTTTGTTTGTAGAAAGTTCCATTCCAGGTGAAGTATGTGTTGGTTAAGCAATGTCTCACCAGGGGGGGTACATCAGTATGCAGTCCTTGATGAACCAGGTCTTCAATGATAGCGATGGTGTCAGGTACCGGGACTTTGGTGAACAAGGACACCACATCAAAACTGACAAGCAGGTCGTTTGGGGACAGGGAAATGTCTTTGATTGTCGATACCATGTGAGTAGAATTTAGTACCGCAGAGGTGGTTTTTCCAGTGAAAGGTCGCAGTATATCAGCCAGAAAACGTGCCAGTTTGTAGGTGGGGGAGCTGATAGTAGAGACGATGGGACGAAGGGGTGTATCTTCTTTGTGTATCTTTGGAAGGCCATATAATCTTGGTGGTCTGGCAGCAGAGGGTTTCAACAAGAACTGTTTGTTCTCATCAATTAATGCTGTTGAATCAGAGATAATTTTGTTCGTTTTGGTGACCAGGCTGTTGGTGGGATCTCTTTTTATTTTTGTATAGCTGCCATCGTTGAGTAGTTCTTGAATTTTGTTGTTATATTCTGTTTTGTCCATGATGACAGTGGCATTGCCTTTGTCGGCTGAGAGAACGACAATATCATCCCTCTTTTTTAATTGAGATAATTCAAAACGTTCGTCTTTGCTGATGTTGCTAGGTGGCAACTTAGCGTTTTTGAGGGTTGCAGCGATTTCAGATCTTGCTACGTCTGCAGAGATGTGACTCAAGCCCTTGAGTGCAACGTCGACATGGGCAATTATATCATTAACCGGTAAGTGTCTCGGTGTGACAGCAAAGTTTAGACCTTTAGCTAAAACGGATTTCAGACCATCAGAAATGGAACTGTTACTGCGATTAATTACGACTTTGTTGACGTCTATCTTTTCGGTGTGTGGATCCGATTTTTTGCTGGAGAGGTGATTGAATTTGGAAATCAAATTGTCCCTACATTTGTTCGACATAGTGGCAGCCGAAGAGGTAGTCATATTGTCTACATGTTCCCAATCCGATGTAGACATTGTTGCTGTCAATTTTAAGTGTGATTTGTAGAGTGTCTTGTCTAACTGATCGAGTTCGGTGCGTGTAAGTCTGATTTTTTCCGAGATAAGAGCGAAGCTAGTTCTAGCTAGAATTCGTTTTGCATTGAGAGAAGTTGCAACAGCAGAGGTTAGTGTAAATGCGGTTGGTATTACCTTAGAGTCGCGGCATCTCTTCAGAAAGGTGAGAGACTCGATTAGTTGAGCCTTCTTATCCCGAAGTCTGTTGAATGATCTTAAGGATGTGTGGAATCCCTCCCCGTAGAGGCGGTTAAATTTCGATTTAAAGCTTTCGTGACTGCAATGATTCATCTTCTTTGGTTCTTTCGGTAAAGTCACGTAGAATGAGAATAAAATAATAAATTGATAAAATAAAATAACACAATAATATTCTCACGACGTTTCGGCCACAACACAAGCGGCCTTTATCAGGTGAAGGGAGCGAGACTGTCTGGTAGGACAGCGCTGGAGTGAGAGAGCCACGTTCAGATCACGGCTTTTAAGCTGTGTGAGAGGAACAAAGAGCCTTGACGAAGGAATTAGCATAAAATTTAGCATTGAAAAGGCTGAATGATTAGCTTGTGACTGGTCACAGAAATAGCTATGTTAAAAGTTAAAGCATACACCTCCGCAGAGGCACCCATTGTTAAAAGGAATTAGCATAGAATTTAGCATTGAAATAGCTAAATTAAGGCATTCGCTTGTAGCTGCTACAGAAATAGTTACGTTGAAGTCCGAGTATACACATTCACCGAGGCACTTAGTACAAATCAAAACAGGAGAATTTAGCATTGAAATAACTAGGCGAATTTAGCATTGAGCTATTCACAGTACTATATAGTGAACCAATAAAAACTAAAATATAAATTACCTTCATGTTATCAATAAACTCTATATTCTCCAATCAGCTAAGCTACCAACCATAAGTCGTTATATATCACAATGCTATATGGCGAAAAAATGGGTGGATTCTTACCCTCAAATTTCCGTACCACGGATAGCTACGGGCCCCGTTCAGACGGACGAGTTCGTCCATGGTCAGAACAGAGGAGGGGGAGAGAGACAGCTGCGAAGCCCTAGTATACTCCATGTTGTAAACCATACCATTAACCGTGGTGTGAGAGGTATTAAGAGGCAATGCTGGCGAAAGAGCTGCGGTCTGAAGGTCATCGTAAAATTACAATTAATTAAGAACAGAAATGATTTAACACATCTTTCCAGTGGTTACTAAGCCTGAATCCATCTTCTCGGTTGAAATTGTCTTTGTGCTTGTATATGTGAATGGCCTCATGAACGAATCTCTCATGGTAGCCAGTTGGTTTGCAAAGAACCTCCGTCTTGGAGAAGTCAATGTCATGTGAGCCCACTGAATTGTAACAGTGATCTGCCATGGCAGAGGAGTTCGTCTTACCGTGTTTCAAGTCTGCTTTATGTTCGCGGATGCGGTCCGAGATATGTCTTTTGGTTTCTCCAATGTAGCTACTACCACAGAGGCACTTTAGTTTGTAAACGCCCGGGTACTGTATGTCTGGAAGAGCATCTTTTACAGATGGAACTAAATCACGGATTTTGTGTACTGTGTTGAATCGGACCTGGATCTTGTGTTTATTCAGGATTTTGGAGATCTTTTTAGTGACCCCTGCAATGTAGGTATGTATAGTTCTTTAGAAACTCCCTTTTTTATTTTCCACATAATGCACTAGCTTGATACGCGGTGGTTTGGGCTGTTGCAGTTCTTTCTTATTAAAATTGTATCTCCCTTTATTATTGCCAATCCTACATGATACACTAACATAATATGACTTTGAGACCCCCCACCTGCCTACACATTCCACAAGGAGTGAATAATCCCATATCTGCATTTGTCATAAACATGCTAAATTCCTCTGTTATGTAAACTTCTTCATCAAGACGCTCTCCTCCTCCCACCCAATTTAAAATACGCTGCCAAGCTTAGCAGTGTTCGTTAGGACGCTGTCTTTCCGACAGCTCTGTTTCTTCACCTGAGGACGGCTGCTTGCGTTGTGGCCTAAACGTGAGAATTTTATTATATTATGTTTGATGTTTATTTTTTTATTATTTCCCTTATACATGACTTTACTGAAAGAACCAATAATATGGTGCATACCTACTTTTGGTGGGACCTGCTTTCCCTAGAGCAGTGCATACTGACTGTGGTAATACCTGCTATCACTACAGCATTGCATGCTGACAGGTGGTATCCTGCTATGACTACAGCATTGCATACTAACTGTGGTGGTATCCTGCTATGACTACAGCATTGCATGCTGACTGTGGTGGTATCCTGCTATGACTACAGCATTGCATGTTGAGTGGTGGTATCCTGCTATGACTATAGCATTGTATGCTGACTGTGGTGGTATCCTGCTATGACTACAGCATTGCATACTGACTGCGGTGGTATCCTGCTATGACTTCAGCATTGCATACTGACTGCGGTGGTATCCTGCTATGACTACAGCATTGCATACTGACTGCGGTGGTATCCTGCTATGACTAGAGCATTGCATGCTGACTGTGGTTGTATCCTGCTATGACTATAGCAGTGCATGCTCACTGTGGTGGTATCTTGCTATGACTACAGCATTGCATGATAACTGTGGTGGTATCCTGCTATGACTACAGCATTGCATGCTGACTGTGGTGGTATCCTGCTATGACTACAGCATTGCATACTGACTGCAGTGGTATCCTGCTATGACATCAGCATTGCATACTGACTGCGGTGGTATCCTGCTATGACTACAGCATTGCATGCTGACTGTGGTTGTATCCTGCTATGACTACAGCATTGCATGCTGACTGTGGTGGTATCCTGCTATGACTACAGCATTGCATACTGACTGTGGTGGTATCCTGCTATGATTACAGCATTGCATCCTGACTGTGGTGGTATCCTGCTATGACTACAGCATTGCGATGCTAACTGTGGTGGTATCCTGCTATGACTACAGCATTGCATGCTGACTGTGGTGGTATCCTGCTATTACTACAGCATTGCATGCTGACTGTGGTCGTTTCCTGCTATGACTCAAGCATTGCATGCTGACTGTGGTGGTATCCTGCTATGACTACAGCATTGTATGCTGACTGTGGTGGTATCCTGCTATGACTACAGCATTACATGCTGACTGTGGTGGTATCCTGCTATGACTACAGCATTGCATGCTGACTGTGGTGGTATCCTGCTATGACTATAGCAGTGCATGCTCACTGTGGTGGTATCCTGCTATGACTACAGCATTGCATACTGACTGCAGTGGTATCCTGCTATGACTACAGCATTGCATACTGATGGTGTTGGTATCCTGCTATGACTAGAGCATTGCATACTGACTGCGGTGGTATCCTGCTATGACTACTGCATTGCATACTGACTGCGGTGGTATCCTGCTATGACTTCAGCATTGCATACTGATGGTGGTGGTATCCTGCTATGACTAGAGCATTGCATACTGACTGCGGTGGTATCCTGCAATGACTACAGCATTGCATACTGACTGTGGTGGTATCCTGCTATGACTACAGCATTGCATACTGACTGCAGTGGTATCCTGCTATGACTTCAGCATTGCATACTGACTGTGGTGGTATCCTGCTATGATTACAGCATTGCATCCTGACTGTAGTGGTATCCTGCTATGACTACAGCATTGCGATGCTAACTGTGGTGGTATCCTGCTATGACTACAGCATTGCATGCTGACTGTGGTGGTATCCTGCTATTACTACAGCATTGCATGCTGACTGTGGTCGTTTCCTGCTATGACTCAAGCATTGCATGCTGACTGTGGTGGTATCCTGCTATGACTACAGCATTGTATGCTGACTGTGGTGGTATCCTGCTATGACTACAGCATTACATGCTGACTGTGGTGGTATCCTGCTATGACTACAGCATTGCATGCTGACTGTGGTGGTATCCTGCTATGACTATAGCAGTGCATGCTCACTGTGGTGGTATCCTGCTATGACTACAGCATTGCATACTGACTGCAGTGGTATCCTGCTATGACTACAGCATTGCATACTGATGGTGGTGGTATCCTGCTATGACTAGAGCATTGCATACTGACTGCGGTGGTATCCTGCTATGACTACAGCATTGCATACTGACTGCGGTGGTATCCTGCTATGACTAGAGCATTGCATACTGACTGCGGTGGTATCCTGCTATGACTACAGCATTGCATACTGACTGCGGTGGTATCCTGCTATGACTTGAGCATTGTATACTGATGGTGGTGGTATCCTGCTATGACTAGAGCATTGCATACTGACTGCGGTGGTATCCTGCAATGACTACAGCATTGCATACTGACTGCGGTGGTATCCTGCTATGACTAGAGCATTGCATACTGACTGCGGTGGTATCCTGCTATGACTACAGCATTGCATACTGACTGCGGTGGTATCCTGCTATGACTACAGCATTGCATACTGACTGCGGTGGTATCCTGCTATAACTAGAGCATTGCATGCTGACTGTGGTTGTATCCTGCTATGACTATAGCAGTGCATGCTCACTGTGGTGGTATCTTGCTATGACTACAGCATTTCATGCTGACTGTGGTGGTATCCTGCTATGACTACAGCATTGCATGCTGACTGTGGTGGTATCCTGCTATGACTACAGCATTGCATACTGACTGCAGTGGTATCCTGCTATGACATCAGCATTGCATACTGACTGCGGTGGTATCCTGCTATGACTACAGCATTGCATGCTGACTGTGGTTGTATCCTGCTATGACTACAGCATTGCATGCTGACTGTGGTGGTATCCTGCTATGACTACAGCATTGCATACTGACTGTGGTGGTATCCTGCTATGACTACAGCATTGCATGCTGACTGTGGTGGTATCCTGCTATGACTACAGCATTGCATACTGACTGCAGTGGTATCCTGCTATGACTTCAGCATTGCATACTGACTGCGGTGGTATCCTGCTATGACTAAAGCATTGCATGCTGACTGTGGTTGTATCCTGCTATGACTAGAACATTGCATGCTGACTGTGGTGGTATCCTGCTATGACTACAGCATTGCATGCTGACTGTGGTGGTATCCTTCTATGACTACAGCATTGCATGCTGACTGTGGTGGTATCCTGCTATGACTACAGCATTGCATACTGACTGCAATGGTATCCTGCTATGACTTCAGCATTGCATTCTGACTGTGGTTGTATCCTGCTATGACTATAGCAGTGCATGCTGACTATGGTGATATCCTGCTATGACTACAGCATTGCATACTGACTGTGGTGGTATCCTGCTATGATTACAGCATTGCATCCTGACTGTGGTGGTATCCTGATATGACTACAGCATTGCGATGCTAACTGTGGTGGTATCCTGCTATGACTACAGCATTGCATGCTGACTTTGGTGGTATCCTGCTATTACTACAGCATTGCATGCTGACTGTGGTCGTTTCCTGCTGATGTAGCCCAAGGGTCATAAAGAAGTGGGCGGGGCTAGTGATGTTAAAGTGAGAAATTTGCATGTTATTGTAAGATCGGAGGGCGACTTCCACGCCAAGGGTGCAGAGGTGGCTATTGTAATGTGAGAGATTAGCATGTCAATGTAAGATCGCAGAGCCGCCGCCACGACGAGGACGCGAGCGACGGTGTCTGTGTTAGTGTGAGACATTTAACCTGTTAAAGTAAAATCAGAGAGTCGAAAATAACAACTAACATCGGAAGGTAGGATGGAAACATCACGGCCAGTTATGACATGACCTGGTTAATAACGTCCTTCCAATGATTTTCAGTCTGTACCCATTTTCTCGGTTGAAATTGTGTCTGTGTCTATATACAGTGATACCTCGGTATACGACCGCTTTGGAATACGTCGAAATTGGTATATATCGTGTTTTTACGAGAAAAAATGTCTTGGGATACGACGTCTTGCTTGGGATACGACGCGCTTGCTAGAACTTGTATGGGTCGGGATGAGTCACCGCGTACAGTACCCGCGTATGCCCCGTTCACGACTGAAACAAAGCGAGAGGGGCGGGATGGCGTGGGGGAGAGGGGAGAGAGGCGGGGGACGTGGGGGAGAGGAGCGGGGGGCATGGGGGAGATGGGCAGGGGGCGTGGCAGATAGGAGCAGGGGCGTGGGGGAGAGGAGCGGGGGGAGAGGGGCGGGGGCGGCGTTGGGGAGAGGGGCGGGGGGCGTGGGGGGCTGCCCCCATGGAGGGTGAAGCCCCGGGTCGAGGCGCGCGCGCGCGTGCGTGGTTGAGGCATGCCACGTGACCAGCGCAGCTGGCAGCAACGCGGTCACGTTGCTTCTGTATGCATTTTAGTAATTAGTGTCTAAATTACCTTCTGGAACGAATTAACGACGTATACCGAGGTACCACTTTACCTGGATGGCTTCATGAACGAATCGTTCACAATCTGGGTGATCTAGCAGCAGAGGGTTTTAAGGAAAACCGCTTGGTTGGTTCGATTAAAGATGTCGAATCAGTGATGATATTTTTTTTTAACGAGGCAGTTGGTGGGATCTCTATTGATTTTTGTATAGCTACCATCATTAAGTAGGTCCTGAATTTTGTTCTTGTATGTGGTTTTGTCCATGATGTCTGTGGGATTGCCCTTGTCAGCTGAGAGAATGACGATGTGCTCTATCTTTTTGAATTGAGAAAGCTCAAAGTGCTCATCCTTACCGATGTTGCTAGTAGGTGACTTAGCGTTTTTAAGGATTGCAGCGATTTCCGATCTTGCCACGTCTGCAGTAATATGTCCCAAACCCTTAAGGTCTCCTTAGACCTGGGCAATTATATCATCAACTGGGATGTGTTTAGGGGTGACTGCAAAATTCAACCCTTTGGCTAGAACCGATTTTAGGCTGTCGGAAATTGGACTGTTACTCTGAATGATAACAATCGTGTCAACCTCGAACTTTGTTGTAGCTGATGTTTTCACGGAAAAATTTGTGACAGATGCCATACAGGCATGCACTGTATGTCCGTCCTTGTGGAAGAGGTACGCAGATGACATGTTCGTCATCTGGCCATGTGACCGACCAGCTCTGAACCAGTTCCTCAACCAATTCCATACACCCAGCCATCAAATTCACCATGGAGGTGGAAAAGGATGGCAAGTTACCATTCTTGGATGTTTTAATCGAAAAGAGACCAGATGGCTCAATGGGAGACTGTCTACAGGAAAGCCACCCATATGGATGCCTACCTAAAACCTGACTCCCACCACCATCCATCCCAGAAGAATTCCCTCATCAAAACTCTACACCATAGAGCTCGATGTATTTCCGACCATCATCTCCTAGCCAGTGAACTGGAACACGTACACCAAGCTCTCAAGATGAATGGATATTCAGACTACACAATGCTTAAAGCTATCACCCCAACCGCTGAGAAAGAACCATCTGAGGATCCAATCAATACCGTCACCTTGCCATACATAGCAGGGGTCACCAAAAATATTTCCAAAATCATTCATAATCTGCGAAGGATGTGATCTCTGACATGCAATACCCCGGCGTCTACAAACTAAGCTGTGTCTGTGGCAGTAGTTACATTGGGGAAACTAAGCGACATGTCTTGGACCGTGTTCGGGAACATAAGGCAGATCTGAAACATGGTAGGACCAATACCTCGGCTGTGGCTGATCACTGTTTAAATGCGATGAGCTCACACGAAATTGATTTATCCAAAACGAAAGTACTTTGCAAACCCACCGGCTATCACCAAAGATTCGTTCATGAAGCCATCCAGATATATAGACACAGACACAATTTCAACCGAGAATATGGGTACAAACTGAGCAATCATTTGAAGGACGTTATTAACCAGTTCAAGTCATAACTGGCTGTGATGTTTCCATCCTACCTTCCGATGTTAGTTGTTATTTTCGACTTTCTGATTTTACATTAATAGGTTAAATGTCTCACACTAACACAGCCACCATCGCTCACGTCCTCGACATCGCGGCGGCTTTGCAATCTTACATTAACATGCTAATCTCTCACATTACAATAGCCACCTCTGTGCCCTCGGCGTGGAAGTCGCCCTCCCATCTTACATTAACATGCAAATTTCTCATTTAACATCACTAGCCCCGCCCACTTTGTTTGTGACCCTTGGGCTACACCCATTTCAAACCTATAAAAAGTCTGCCTCAGCAGCTTTCCCCCTCCTTTTTCCTCCTGATGACGATTGCTTATGTTGCGATCGAAACGTCATAGTTTTTTGTTTTATAATTTTGTTCTGCGTGACTTTACCAAAAGATACTCTTTGGTTCTTTCGAAAAGGAACGTAGGTATAAAAATAAAAAAATAAAAATTATATATCACGACGTTTCGATTGCAACACAATCGGTCATTCTCAGACAGAAAAAAATAATCCAGCAATGGAACTGAAGAACCAGCGGGCCATACCTACGTAACTTTTACCGAAATAACCAAAAAGTATGGATTCCTGCAGTCACGAAAGCTTTAAGCCATGGTTTATGCTCCTTAATAAATGAAGACACCAAAACGTCTTGACCGCTTACGACGTATGGTGCCTCGTCAGCAGCATCGGGCTCCCTTGAATCAGTGTTGGTGAACTGCCGATATTACACAGACTCTCGTCTTGAAATGGGGGATGAGTTGAGAAAATCTAGAAATCCCCGTGGAGGACAAATAGAGTGGACTTTGAACGTTGGAATGTAAGCTCGTGGATTATTGCATTGCGCGGGTGCATGGGGATATTGCGGGGACAGTGGCTTCCACACAGAACTTCGATGTGGGGTCTATCTCCGTTAGATTATTGGGCAAGTTGTAACACAGGGGCGCGTTGAATATGGAAGACTACATACTCTAATCTCCGCTAACAGATTATATCCTCATGTTTGCGTCAGGATAAACAATTCATACATTACAGCCTACGGTGCTACACATTTCAGGTTGCGGTAGTGCTATGGTTAACGTGCTGTGATACAAACCCGGCAATCCAGGTTCGATTCCCGTTCACGGTCAACACCTGCGATGGTTATCTGAACCGGTCCCGGGCCTCCCCTTGGTCGACTTAGCCTTAAATGAGTACCTAGTGCGGTTTGTAGTAAGCTTCGCCACTGAGGAGACAAAGGCGGCTGGGAATGGTGCTGTTAAGGCTTCAGCGGGGATCTTTGTCTTTGTTTGCTACACAGCATAGGTCGGCCTCTGTAGAGGAGGCAGAGGAGCAGGCTCGTGAAGGACGCTACTGGGCAGTGCCAGGGTAGGTGCACTGTGAGTCTATTGGGCAGTTGGAGGCCGTCACCCTCTAACAACAGCAGAGGTTGGAGGAGCAACGCTCAGAACTAGCATCATCAGGCGGCAGCAAGCATTGTGTATAAATTCACCTGTTTTGGTCTTAAGGAAAATCGTGCAAAATAGAGAAAAGGTAAGAAAGTCACAAAACATAAATACATAACCAAACAATTTATGAAGTCCAAATTTGCAACACTGAATGCATTCTTGGGGCAAGGCAGCAAAACAAAAAACAATAGTCCCAGATTTCGATTTAAAGCTTTCATGACTGCAATGATTCATCTTCTTTGGTTCTTTCGGTAAAGTCACGTAGAATGAGAATAAAATAATAAATTGATAAAATAAAATGACGCAATAATATTCTCATCAGAAGGCCGATGTGTTGTGGCCGAAACGTCGTGAGAATATTATTGTGTTATTGTATTTTATCAATTTATTATTTTATTCTCATTCTACGTGACTTTACCGAAAGAACCAAAGAAGAATAGTCCCAGACTTCACCAAAACAACAACACACTGCACATGAACATTGAACTATCGATGCATGAGGGGCAAGGATCAAGGATACAAATCACATCTGCAATTTCTTTTGTGTCCAGCAACTCCGATTATAACGTTTGGCTCCGTACTATGCAAAATTAGTTAAATGTACAACAGTTATAGTCTGCAACGTCAAAGGCTTGGTCACCTATTCATATTTTTGTTTGAGGAAGAGTTAAATGGAAATTTGATGCACGTCTTATGTTTCTTGGGTTAATGAATTAGCTAAGTGCAACACAGATTTGCCAATACGGGTTTTATGAATGACCAGGGCCCACTTTAGATGTCTTCTTGCATCAAGGCGATGTGAAACTGGATTGTAAGATGTTTAAGTCGAGGGAACACCTAGCCTGGCATGCAATCGGTGTGTTTGGTAGCTGCACGACTATCTGATGAGCTCTCGGGTTGGAAAACGCGTGGCGCATCGTGCCAATGCGCGACGTTTCGCCTGCCCAGTTCCTCAGGAAGCTCGCTCGCTCCAGGCACGTGGGGCGCAACATTCATGCGGTACAACAAATAAAAGATCCCCCGCGTAGGCTTAACAGACCGTTGGGGCAAGTGCTGTTACGGAGCACCGCCTATGAAGGCCAGCACGGCACGTGGGGTTGGGTGGCCAGCACCACCCCCGGCCGCCTTTGTCTCTCCCGAGTGGCGATGTTTACACATCGCACCAGGTACTCATTTGAGGCTGAGTCGACCTAGAAGAGGCCCAGGACCGGTTCACATAATCGAACTCGGGTCGCCAGGATCTTAGCGCAAAATACACTATTTTCAAATGAATATGAGTTTTAGTCCATGTTAATTTATGGCCATATGTATGCCTATATATATTGATAAATATTAATAATGTTGTTCATTTACAGAGATGCAGAGTTAAATTGAGACTATATGGATGAATAAAACAAGATACAGAGAAATTTGAATCAGACGCTATCCAGACTTCCACCCTCAGACCTTCCCTGTGAAAGAGATATGTGGATGACACTTTCGTCATTTGGCCACATGGCCTCCCAGCTCTGAACCTTTTCCTACACCACATCAGTTCCAGACATCCCGCCATCAAATTCACCATGGAACTGGAGAAAGATGGCAAGCTACCATTCTTAGATGTTCTGTTTGAGAGGAGACCTGATGGCTCATTGGGGCATTCTGTCTACAGGAAACCCACCCACACAGATTCCTACTTGAAACCTGATTCCCACCACCACCCAGCCCAAAAGAATTCTCTCATCAAAACTTTATACCATAGGGCTCATTGCATTTCGGACCAACACCACCTGACCAGTGAATTAAAACATATACACCTGGCCCTCAAAAGGAATGGTTACTCTGACCGTACCATCCGCCAAGCTGTCTCTCCCTCCATACAGAAACAACCACTTGATACTCCGGTGAAAGCCATCACACTTCCATATATAGCAGGTGTTACTAAAAATATTTCCAAAATTCTAAACAAACACAAGATCCAGGTCCGGTTCAATACAGTACACAAAATTCGTGATCTGATCCCATCTGTGAAGGATGTCATTCCTGATTTACAGTACCCCGGGGTTTACAAATTGAGTTGTACCTGCGGTGATTGCTACATCGGTGAGACAAAGCGACATGTCTCTGACCGAATTCGCGAGCACAAATCATATTTGAAACACGGCAAAATAATTCTTCTGCCGTGGCTGATCACTGTTACAATGCTGTGGGGGATCACGATATAATTTTCTCCGATACCAAGGTTCTTTGCAAACCCACGGGCTTTTATCAGAGATTTGTTCATGAAGCAATTCAGATCTACAAACACAGACACAATTTCAACCGAGAGGATGGTTTCAAATTAAGCAACCATTGGAAAGATGTTCTAAATCGAACTAAACATTAAACTAATTTCAATGGTACAGTATAGTTTTCAAGTAGTGGTACCCCAAACTTTCGCAGCTCTTATAAAATCCCCCTTTTCACACCATCAATAGGTAAACTCCCCCCTCCCCCCCCCCCCGCGCCAAACTGCGAGTCCACCGGCACATACACCACCTCTTTCCTAAAATCCGCCAATCAAATGCTAACTTATTCTTAGTTTTTTCGGTAAAGTCACGTTGAAGAGAAACAACAAAATAACAAAATATATATAAAACAATAAAAAATTCTCACGACGTTTCGACCATAACTCAAACGGTCATCATCAGGTGTGTCGGTTTGCATAAATTTATTTTGAAAACGGCATATTTATTTATATATATAAAAATAACGTTTGCGTCACGCGCAACGATGGCAGTTTGCCAGGACTAGTCCATCTATTTTTTTTTGAAAAGAGGAGGGGGGAGACGAAATTTGTTTTTATGTATGCTGTCTGAAAGGCACTGTAAGCGTGAACAATCAATCAAGAACTGAAATGATTTATCAAATCTTTCCAATGATTGCTAAGATAGAATCCATCTTCTCGGTTGAAATTGTCTCTGTGTTTGTATATGTGGATAGCCTCATGAACGAATCTCTCATGGAAGCCAGATGGCTTACAAAGAACCTCCGTCTTGGAAAAGTCAATGGCATGTGAGCCTACTGAATTAGAACAATGATCTGCTACGGCCGAGGTGTTGGTCCTACCGTGTTTAAGGTCTGCTTTATGTTCACGAATGCGGTCCGAGATATGGCGTTTGGTTTCTCCAATGTAACTACTACCACAGAGGCAACTTAGTTTGTAGACACCAGGGTATTGTATGTCCGGAATCACATCTTTTACAGACGGAACCAGATCACGGATTTTATGTAATGTGTTGAAACGGACCTGGATCTTGTGTTTATTCAAGATTTTGGAGATCTTTTTTGTGATCCCAGCAATGTAGGGTAAAGTGATGGTTTTGAGAGGCTCCTCAAGAGGGTTCTTCTTCATGGTTTGAGTGATAGCTTTGCGGATTGTATAGTCGGAGTAACCATTAGCCCTAAGAGCTTGGTGTACGTGCTTGAGTTCACTGCTTATGTGTTCCTGGTCGGATATGCATTGGGCTCTATGATACAGAGTCTTGATGAGAGAATTATTCTGTGATGGATGGTGGTGGGAATCCGGTTTCAGATAAGCATCCGTATGGGTAGCTTTCCTGTAGACAGAGTGGCTCATTGAACCATCAGGTCTCTTTTTAATTAGGACATCCAAAAAAGGTATCTTGCCATCTATTTCGACTTCCATGGTAAATCTGATGGCTGGGTGTATGGAATTGATGTGGTCGAAGAATTTGTCTAGAGCAGGCCGGCCATGTGGCCAGATGACAAAAGTGTCATCCACGTACCTCTTCCATAAGGTTGGGCGCAGAGTGGCAGTCTGGATGGCGTCAGTCTCAAATTTCTCCATGAAAATGTTAGCTATAACTGGAGAAAGGGGGGAGCCCATTGGGGTGCCCTCAGTTTGTTTGTAGAAAGTTCCATTCCAAGTGAAGTATGTATTGGTTAAACAGTGTCTCACCAGGGGGGGTACCTCAGTGTTTAGTCCTTGATGAACCAAGTCTTCAATGATTGCAATGGTGTCAGGTACAGGAACCTTGGTGAATAAGGAAACTACATCAAAACTGACAAGCAGGTCGTCTGGGGACAGGGAAATACCCTTGATTGTTGATACCAGGTGAGTAGAATTTTGTACCGCAGAGGTGGTCTTTCCAGTGAAAGGACGCAGGATTTCAGACAAAAAACGAGCTAGTTTGTAGGTGGGGGAGCTGATAGTAGAGACTATGGGACGAAGAGGTGTATCAACTTTATGTATTTTTGGTAAGCCGTATAATCTTGGTGGCCTGGCAGCAGAAGGTTTCAACGAAAACTGTTTAGATTGATCAATTAATGCGGTTGAATCAGAAATTATTTTGTTGGTTTGTGTGACGAGGCTGTTGGTGGGATCTCTTTTTATTTTTGTATAACTACCATCGTCGAGTAATTCTTTAATTTTGTTGTTGTATTCTATTTTATCCATGATTTTATCCATGTTATCATGGATAAAATAGAATACAACAACAAAATTAAAGAATTACTCGACGATGGTAGTTATACAAAAATAAAAAGAGATCCCACCAACAGCCTCGTCACACAAACCAACAAAATAATTTCTGATTCAACCGCATTAATTGATCAATCTAAACAGTTTTCGTTGAAACCTTCTGCTGCCAGGCCACCAAGATTATACGGCTTACCAAAAATACATAAAGTTGATACACCTCTTCGTCCCATAGTCTCTACTATCAGCTCCCCCACCTACAAACTAGCTCGTTTTTTGTCTGAAATCCTGCGTCCTTTCACTGGAAAGACCACCTCTGCGGTACAAAATTCTACTCACCTGGTATCAACAATCAAGGGTATTTCCCTGTCCCCAGACGACCTGCTTGTCAGTTTTGATGTAGTTTCCTTATTCACCAAGGTTCCTGTACCTGACACCATTGCAATCATTGAAGACTTGGTTCATCAAGGACTAAACACTGAGGTACCCCCCCTGGTGAGACACTGTTTAACCAATACATACTTCACTTGGAATGGAACTTTCTACAAACAAACTGAGGGCACCCCAATGGGCTCCCCCCTTTCTCCAGTTATAGCTAACATTTTCATGGAGAAATTTGAGACTGACGCCATCCAGACTGCCACTCTGCGCCCAACCTTATGGAAGAGGTACGTGGATGACACTTTTGTCATCTGGCCACATGGCCGGCCTGCTCTAGACAAATTCTTCGACCACATCAATTCCATACACCCAGCCATCAGATTTACCATGGAAGTCGAAATAGATGGCAAGATACCTTTTTTGGATGTCCTAATTAAAAAGAGACCTGATGGTTCAATGAGCCACTCTGTCTACAGGAAAGCTACCCATACGGATGCTTATCTGAAACCGGATTCCCACCACCATCCATCACAGAAGAATTCTCTCATCAAGACTCTGTATCATAGAGCCCAATGCATATCCGACCAGGAACACATAAGCAGTGAACTCAAGCACGTACACCAAGCTCTTAGGGCTAATGGTTACTCCGACTATACAATCCGCAAAGCTATCACTCAAACCATGAAGAAGAACCCTCTTGAGGAGCCTCTCAAAACCATCACTTTACCCTACATTGCTGGGATCACAAAAAAGATCTCCAAAATCTTGAATAAACACAAGATCCAGGTGCGTTTCAACACATTACATAAAATCCGTGATCTGGTTCCGTCTGTAAAAGATGTGATTCCGGACATACAATACCCTGGTGTCTACAAACTAAGTTGCCTCTGTGGTAGTAGTTACATTGGAGAAACCAAACGCCATATCTCGGACCGCATTCGTGAACATAAAGCAGACCTTAAACACGGTAGGACCAACACCTCGGCCGTAGCAGATCATTGTTCTAATTCAGTAGGCTCACATGCCATTGACTTTTCCAAGACGGAGGTTCTTTGTAAGCCATCTGGCTTCCATGAGAGATTCGTTCATGAGGCTATCCACATATACAAACACAGAGACAATTTCAACCGAGAAGATGGATTCTATCTTAGCAATCATTGGAAAGATTTGATAAATCATTTCAGTTCTTGATTGATTGTTCACGCTTACAGTGCCTTTCAGACAGCATACATAAAAACAAATTTCGTCTCCCCCCTCCTCTTTTCAAAAAAAAATAGATGGACTAGTCCTGGCAAACTGCCATCGTTGCGCGTGACGCAAACGTTATTTATATATATATAAATAAATATGCCGTTTTCAAAATAAATTTATGCAAACCGACACACCTGATGATGACCGTTTGAGTTATGGTCGAAACGTCGTGAGAATTTTTTATTGTTTTATATATATTTTGTTATTTTGTTGTTTCTCTTCAACGTGACTTTACCGAAAAAACTAAGAATATGAATTACTGCAGTCACGAAAGCTTTAAATCAAAATTTAAATGCTAACTTTTTATGCTAATTTCTTTGTCAGAACACCTTGTTTGCTCGCACACAGGTCCGATGTCTGAGCGTGGTTGTGTTTCGCTAAATTCTCCTGTTTGATGAGTACTAGGTGCCTCGGTGAACGTATATGCTCTAAATTTAACATAGCTATTTCTGCGAGCAGTTACAAGCTAATCACTCAGCTATTTCAATGCTAAATTCGATGCTAATCCCTTTGTCAAAGGGTACCTCTGCGGATGTGTATACTTTAACTTAGCTATTTCAATGAGCCATTTCAATGCTAAATTATATGGTAATTCCTTTGTCAAGGCACTTGTCCTTTTTCTTCTCACACAGCTTAAAGGTCGTGATCTAAGCGTGGCTTCTTCCACTCCAGCGCTAATTCCTTTGTCAAGGGGTACCTCTGCGGATGTGTATACTTTATCTTAGCTATTTCAATGAGCCATTTCAATGCTAAATTATATGCTAATTCCTTTGTCAAGGCGCGTGGTCTTTTTCTTCTTACAATGTAAAGTTACATTTTAATGTGCAACGTCTGGCACTTTCCTTGCTGTTGTTTAAACCGAGCTTGGAAATTTATATACTTTTGAAATATGAACTTGTATACTTTATCTATGTTATATATTCATTCTTGGTGCTTTGCTTACCTTTCCTCTACTTTGCACTCCTATTCGTGTTTTTGCATTGTTGTAACTTTTTGACTGGCCCCTTTGGGACACCTTTGAAAAAGAGCTTGAGAGCTCATCGGATTTCTCCAGGATAAATAAAGATTCTGATTCTGAACTAATTTCACCACAAAATGTATTTATATGAAAAAAATACCGTCGAGGCCGTGAAATCGTCGTGCCTCCTCGTAATGCGAGAAACTGAGATTTACCTGAGGGGGGCCACGGTGACAAGATGTTAACTCCCTCGATTGGTATACAGAAGACCGTGGGTTTGATCCCGACTGTGACGCCTGCTGCATATTTGGAGTTTGCATGTCTTTCTCCCTGTGGTCGAGTGGATTTTTCTCCGGGTCCTCCAATTTTTCCCTCCACATTTTGAATCAATATGCCTTTAGAGTATTTGGCTGCTATAAATTCGCACGTGATAAGTTACTTCGTTGTGCTATAATTTGTGGTCAGCTCATTTATAAAAAGAGCTGTACAGCTTAATGGGACTTACCAGGTAAAATAAAAAAATAGTGAGTCAGTTAGATTAGTCCCGACAATGCTCCTATCGGGTGCACAGGGCACAGCGAGGCAACCAGAACAGGTGATGAGTCATCACGCGAATCTGATTCTCGTCTACTCTTGCATATGGCAGCAATCGGCTCGGGAGCTCAGGAACTGGATGCCAATGTCAAGGTCTGCTAGCCACGAGAGGACTGCAGGAGAGAATTTGTGTAGTGTTATTCCTCCTCCATTGAAGGAGTGCAGACAACAGTGGTTTAATAACAGTCAGCACAAAGCATTACACTACTAATAATACTCATCTACAATTAGCTCGTAATCCACAGGAATTAGCAGTTAATCCACTTTAAATTTCCTCGTAATCAATATTTACTTATATCCAGGAAAGCCACATTGAGTGGAAAGACTCATTTTAAGGAGGGGCTTGCTGATGCTACATTGAGTTTTTATTTTAAGTTGTTCATAGCCAATAAATGATCAGCTGTGTTTATCATTATACGCAAGTGGGAGCAAACCCAATAACCTGGTGAAAACCCACGTGTTGCACGAGGCAACGTTCAATCCCGGTTCAGATTGAAACAGATGGCGATTAGTCCACTTGATGTATCGCCCTCTCCTGACGAGCCAGGATAAGGCACTTCCTCGAAGCCCACGGGAAGGGAGTTTCACGACATCATCTGTGGGTGATCCACCAACCCTCCCTGCTGCCTCTATAGTGCTGGATTACCGGGGACGTGCGAAGCCGCCACCACCCGGTTCTCTCTCATATGTACGATGTTACATATGGACACAGTCATCGTGGTAATGTTTATTGCAGGGCAGACCGGTATCCATCAACATCACGAACCCACTGCGTGAGGCTATTTCAGCAAGAAGACCGTCCCTCTGCAGAGCAAGGGTCGTGCTCATCAAGATGCTCCTCGTGACTCATCGCCTGCTGAGGAGTTCCCACTCTGTGACTGTGCGCCCGATAGCAGCATCGCCGCCGGGACTCCTTTGGGGTGATGTATCTAGCAATGTAAAAGGAAATGGTGTTTCCCTGCCTCAAGGCCATCTCTGTGAAACATAATAAACACAGAGTGGGAATTGTGACTCGGCTCAGGTGAAACATTCACAGATGGCATCTTTATTCAGAGCAGGTGAAATACAACGATCATAGGCGATGCTGACAAGGGCAGCCCTTTAAAAAGATAGATTTTAACAGCAAGACTTAAAAATATTGGGAAATATACAACATAATTAGGTGTTTGTTGATCTTCTTTGGCACCGTACGTAGCCAACCGTGCTAATCGGAGGTGCGGGGGAAGGACAACAAACTACCGAAAGAACCAAGAATATATTATATGCATTGTCTTTGAAACTGGTTGGTCCACACCAGAGACAGCTTTCTTTGGAGCCTAGTCTCAAACAGTGTTAATGCAGACAAGATTCCTTGTTAAAGGTTTCACTTTGGTGTTTTAACATCTTAACACCTATATTCTTTTTGATTTAAAGCTTTCGTGACTGCAGGGATTCATATTCTTGGTTCTTTCGGTAAAGTCACGTAGAAGGGAAACAATCAAATTATAAAAATATAAAACAATAAAATTCTCAAGACGTTTCGACTGTAACACAAGCAATTATCATCATGATGATTGTTTTATATTTTTATTCTTTTATTGTTTCCCTTCTACGTGACTTTACCGAAAGAACCAAGAATATTAATCCCTGCAGTCACGAAAGCTTTAAATCAAAATCTTAACACTTGTTTTTTTGCCAGATAAAGGGGAAAACCTATTCTCATATTTTGGTACTGGCAAAGGAAAAAAAGCCGTTCTAAAGAAATTCGATTTTAATCTAATTTATGATTTAAAAGTGCATAGCTTCAGTGGCTTCATAATATCGGAAGGAAAAACGTTTCAGACGGTGGCAGAAGCGCATGGGGATGGATATTTAAACATGCGTTTAGATTATTAAGATAATTTGGCTGCTATACATTTGGCTGCTTTTCATTTCCACATGATAAGCCAACTTCGTGAAGCTATAATTTGTGGCCAGGTTGCTTCTGAAAAAAGAAGCTAATACTTCAATGGGCTTTACCTGGTAAATTAAATATTGTTTATTTTCCTTTCAATTTTTTTGTAGTGATTTGTTTACCTTTCCTATACTTTGCACTCCTATCGTGTTTTGTATTGTTTGTTGATGTAACGCTTTGACCTACCCCTAATGGACATCTGTGAAAAAGAGCTTCATAGCTCATCGGATTCCTCCTGCAATATACATAAATATTCGGATTTTGATGTGATAGGCACTCGTGCAGAAATTGGTGAACGGCAGTGAATTGATGAGAAGTTAAAGGCAGATTGTGAGAGCATAACGCGAGAGACACACAATATGGCGGGAGACAGAGAGAGAGACACACGCAAGACAACGTTCTCCCATACAAGCTTCAACAGACTGTTGAAGGTTGTATGGGTGAAGGCTGGCACGAGCAACACCACATCCGGCCGCCTTTGTCTCACCAGTGCTGATGTTTTACACACCGCACCCGATACTCGTTTTAGTCCGAGTCGACATAGGGGAGGCCCAGTACGGGTTCAGATATTCGTCACCCGATATTGGAGGTGAGCGGAAATCGAACTCGTGTTCACTATTCCGCGGCTCCAAATGCATACAGACATGCGCACGCACATACCCCCAGTAGAATGTGAACTCAATTCGTCTCACGTGAACGTGAATGGATAAGGGGATGTTGACTTATAAACAACCTGGCTCGGTGAGAAGCCTTATCGAGGTGATTAGAGGAACGTGATTTGATTATCCCTGCAATTGCAAAGCTCACAAAGTGTATCGATTGGGATGAAGTCCGCGCACCTGCCTTGACATTCATCCCGCGATAGCGTTCAGCCACAGCAAGGGGCAATCCTTAATTGCCTCATCGTTGTTTAATTCCGCAATCGCGGTCGGGGGTATGTGGGGAGCGTGTTGGACTTTGACCATTCCTAACCACGTTGGTGAAGGACAACGGTGAGTATAGGTGAGAGGGCGAGTTGCACAGTCACCCAGGGCCCCCGTGGTCCATGTCCCTTCTCTAAGGTTTCTCGAAGGTTCTGCCACCACCTCCTCCTGATCCAAAAACAGTGTTCTTCACTCATTTTCAGAGGGAGGCTACTTCAGCCGATATGACATCAGTCTGAGAGCCGCCACACCGCCTCACCTGCAAGGGGTGTTTTCATATCCATGTGCTGTCAGGGGTCACACTGAAGGCCACCTGGGGCCGCCATTGGCCCGTGGGCCTTGAAATGAAGAACACTGCTCTTACCGATCCCAATCGTCCTACTGTGACCGCCTTAGTGGGGTGGCTGCCCATAGTAATTGGCACGTTTTGTTTAGGTGACAAACCTTGCTGATTAGCTGTGTCGGGTGGTGGTGGGTTAACGACACATTTATATTTACGCGAAATAATCCAAAAAAAACTTTACTATGCGGTACACAGTTGCTTCGCAGCTAAAAATGCCCCACGGTTCAGTGCGACTCGTATGGATAAATAAGAAAGCAACAAAAACAAATTAATCGGTTCCATATTTCCCCATCATCCCGTTCTCCCCGCGGGTCCCTCAGCCCTGCGGAGCGCTGACGGCCTGGCAAGTGGGATGACGAATCGCCTATGAATCACCACACACGCGGCAGGCTGTGGATTCGTCTCGCAGGTCACGAAGCTCAGCCACGCAAGCAAACGACAGCTGTCCGTGTTCAGACTCGTCTCTTAGTCCTCCTGCGCTCGGAGCACGAACAGTAATCTGCACGAGGTTCGTGGGTTAGATCCCGACTCCATCGAGCGGAGCGCCGGGCGGATGTAATGCGTTAAGTTGACAGTAGGGGGCACAGGTGGTACATCTGCCAGTCATCTAATTCAGTCAGCCCATGGCCCCTGGGTCTGTCCCGTGACCTTCAGTATATTTTGAGTTTATGTCTCACTCTCTCGCCCCGTGGTCGCGTGCATTTTTTTTCGGGTCCTCTGGTTTTTCCCTCCTCATTCAGAATCAACAATGTGCGTGTAGTGTCTGCCTGCAATACAATGTCCACACAATAAGCCACTTTGTGGAGCTATCATTTGTGGCCAAGTCTATTCTGAAAATAGATAATAAGTCAGTGGGCCTTACCTGGTAAATTAAATAGCTTTTTTTAGTTTTTCATTTATTGATACATTTATCTTGAGTGATTTGCTTACTCCTATCGTTTAAGTTTCTGACCCATCCCTACTGGACATCTCTGAAAAATATCTTCATAGCTTATCATATTTCTCCAGGATAACTAAAGATTCTGATTCTGATAATAAAACGCAAAGACTGAGGTTATAGATATACATACACGCACATCTAGGAAATAAGCATCTTGGCAAAATAATTACGTTGATAGGAGCACATTTAAAAGTTAGAGCGATTTTAAATGAGCCATGGTCAGTCTTCTCTATTCGTTATTTCCATCTTTTCGGTGTCGCTATCTATGCCAATTAATAATGATTATAATTATTACTATTATTAGACGTCTGCCGGACTTCCGTTTAAGCCGTTTAATTTCATTTGTTCGACAAATAATCCCGCATAGCCAGTTATGTTATCCAGCTAGTTTCTGTAGCAACGGCCTACATCAGCCACTAACAGTGGAGTAATTGTGGTTGGAGTGGAGAGGCGCCCAGCCAGCAGCCAGCCAGGAATCTCGAGGTACGGATCATCATTAATCGTGCTTTTGGAATGATTCACCTTCATCCAAGGTGTCATCACTTCGCCACTGCAGATGTTAGCCGTGTCTTGCTATCTAACTCGGCTCGGCGGGTTGTTATTTTAATGTGCCAGGCGCGGCACCACCACTCCAACATCCTTCTCCATTCTACCGCGGTCTACCGATTCTGAGACGCACATTTAGCTTGTGCATTTTAAAGCAAAAGTTATAATCCAGGAGACGTCCACATGTAAGAGCACGACCCGCAGCTTCGTGTAGAGTGAGCGAGGAGGCTCGTTAAGGATGCTACTGTGCAGTGCCAGGATACGTGCACCTAGAAGACGCTATTGGGAAGTTTGAGGCAATCGTCCTCCAAAACAGCGGAGGGCAGAGGAGCGACGCTCACAACAATGAGCGGATAACCGGGTCGAAAAAAATACAGGAAGTTGGCACAATAGGAGGCACAGGTGGTGCATCTGCCAGTCATCTCAGTCAACCCATGGCACCTGGGTCTGTCCTGTGACCTACTGTTAGAGGGTCTTCGACAATTCACGTGGCCTCAAAGTGCACATCGCCTGGCACAAGTGTCATGGTAACGTCACCACCACTTAGTGGCGAATGGCGACTTTTTGTTATTGTGAAGAGCAGCGCTCGGCGCTACGAACTTGGTGACCCGAGTTCGATTCCTGCTCACGGCCTCCCCTAACTTCGACTCAGCCTCACATTATTACCCGGTACGGTGTAATGTGTTAACATGGCCACTGTAGAGATAAAGGCGTCCGGGCGTGGTTCTGGCCACCCAACCCTCGTGTGCTGTGTCAGCCTTCATTGGTGCTCGCTTACAGCACTTTCCCCAACAGTCTGTTCAGGCTATACGGGCGATCTTTGTCTTGTGTGAGGCCAAATATGTATGTTTTTGGATTCGTCTTATAATTTGGAGAAGCATGCAATACGTTGAAAGGCGTTCGTCAAGGCTGGACCTATAACGACCTGGACCTCAGTGCAATAAAGGTCACAGAGACCGTGGCGCAGTGCACAAACCACTGCAAAGACAAAGACTCATGTATAGCCTCTATGAGGCTGTTGGGACAAGTGCTGTTAGCAAGAAGTACCGATAAAACCCGGTACCACCACACCCGGCCACCTTTGTCTCTCCAGTGCTGCTGCTTTATACACACATACACCGTACCATCCTACTCATTGGAAGCTGAACTCTGTTCCACCGTGCATTAACAACAGCTGCCATCCGCCATTAAGTGGTGGTGACGGCACCACGGCGCTTGTCACAGGCTAAGTGCACTTTGAGTCGACTTGCAGTGTGGGAGGCTTGCTACTGGTAGGAGTCCCAGGACAGGCCCAGGTGCTATGGGTTGACTGCTGTGCCAGCTGGGTGCAGGAGGAGTTCACGGGACAGACCCAGGAGCGGTGGGTTGACTGAGATCACTGGCAGAGGCAACGCCTGTGCTCCCCACTGTGTGCGTATGAATTCAAATATTGTACCGTACTTTCCTTCCTCTCCACGTTTATACAATGTTCACCTACCTCCACCAACCCGGTTTGGTCAGCGTGGTGAAGTATGGTCAATTAACCTCCTCTACAACACACTCGTTAACAACAATGCATTGAAAGGACATGTATATAATTGTCGACGTTTCGAGCAATGCTCCTACTTCATAGCAGGTAAACAGATATAGTGGGTACCGAGGGTCTGAGACCAGCGCTGGCTGACACCATGGGGGCCGCGTGACAATCACATAGCACAGTACAGCATTAGAACACGTAATTTGTCAATTGCATGAACGTGAAATATCGTAAAATCGAACTTTGTAAATAGAGAGATACTTGAACATGAAGCAGGCCACCTCCATAACCTTCTTCCATTCCTCTCTGAAGGCCTCACCTCTTTTTAATAGCCCATCCCCTTCCTCTTCCCTTTTTACCGTTCCATTTTGTTCCGTTCCTTCCCTATATCTCTTGCATGAAGCCACATGTCCTATGTTCGGGACACTCATTCCTCGGCCCTTGCACTGCCCTTGCCATATAAATCACTTTGTTTTTGTTACAGCTTTTAAATGTTGGAAAGCGTGCCTTGACCAAAGGTGCTCTATAAATATAGAAAAGGATAGGATCCCAGCTATGACCACATCCAGCACCTACATCACACAAATGTACTATCCCCATGTTAACAATAATTAGTAACTATATATGACCACAAACCTATTGAGCAGAAGTTATTTCTGGGCAGTATTCGGGTTACGAACCTAGTTCGTTCCTGATACCTGTTCGAAATTCGAACGGTTCGTAAGCCGGCAGTTCAGTTTGCAATTGCAAGTTCGCATTTTAAATCAATATTTTTCTTATTTTATATATTTCATGGAAGCGGGCGTTCGTAAGTCGGACACTCGCAAGTCGAGGACTGTCTGTTTACTTTGGGTTAGATGGTTTGAGTATAAAGGCAATATTCAGATATACTCACCACCATCCGTCAGAGCAAATCAAATCAAGTGGTCACGTGGGAACCAATACCAATTAATTTGTTTTTTTACAATCCGTCTTTGAATCGTTGGTGACCGGGCTGAGGCCATCAGCTAACTATACCGGGAGAGCCCTGCCAGTCACAGGCAGGGTGCCACGGTGACTAGGAGATGTTAACTACCTCGCCTGCTATGCCTGTTGTATGCTATGCCTGTTTGGAGATTGCATGCCTCTTTCTCTTCGTGGTCGCTGGGATTGTTCTCCATATTTGGAATAAAAGTGCGTTAAGAGTATTTGACTGCTGCTACAAATGTACACGTGATTAATGATCCACTTCGTTGAGCTATTATTTGTGGCCATGTCGCTTATTTTAAAAAAAAAGCTGTATATATCTTAGTGGACTTTACCTGGTAAAATAAAAATAAAAGTTTAGTTTCAGTAGCCGGGGTTGAACCCAGCTTGTCAATGGTACCAGTCCAGCGCTGATCTTTGAGCAACCTGGCTACCTCTCTAATTGTCGACACGACAACTATGCGATGTGGCATTATTTCAAGCGGTTGGTGCATACGCATTTATTTATTTGGATGTGGCAATGCTAAAGTGAGTGGTGCAGTATTAATTAGCGCGCTAAACTGTGAACCCAGCGATATGTAGATTTGGAGGTTGGTTTACTCCAGATAAGAATGCAAATTACACCAACGACCGAGTTCAAACGGCTGGAAGTCGTGTGGGGCGCTGTTGCGCAATCTGTAGGTGGCAGGCTGTCTCAATCGCCTGGAGGGGTGATTCATTGCAGGGCTGCGCCACTATCTATATGCAAGCAGTCGAGAATACATGACTGATAACGGCTTGCAAAAGTTCAGTAAACTATATTTGTGCAAAGTAAAAAACAATAGGCAATAAAGTGCATATAATCAGTACGTGCCGTGTTACCACATTGTATGTTAATTTACTTAAATAGCATCGTGCAAATATGTTCTCCTACAAACGAACTCTATTCTCATTGCCATGGACTAAAACGTAATCTTGTCAAGTTTAACAAAAGCTATAAATCGCGACGTTATAAACTAAAAATAACCTTTGGGATTTATTGTCAAGCAGAGGAGTGTAACCTACATTAATCTGGGGGTGATGGGGGAGGAGTGCACGTTTTACCGCTCACCACCAACGCCTTCGTGCTGTTCCACGTTTCAGACACCATGGGACCAGCCCGACAACGCATCCACCAGAAAGACACAGAGCTTTACGTGTGCGTAACCACTATACGCGCCCAGCGAAGCGTGGACCTAAAAGGTTTGGATCGATCGTTAAGCGTTTGGTAAGTGACCTGTTGACCAAGACACTACCGTCCTCAGAAGGTGCAAGGGAATTCACAGTTTTATTTACCAGTTAAACTCAACTGTGCTCTTAGCTCTTGTTCATAGGCGAGCTGGTCACACGTAATGATAGCTGATGATCGCAGTAGCTGATATCACCACACGTGAGAATTTATAACAGCAGTCTAATCATCTGAACCAAGGAACCCGGATAAAAACCCAAGCTCCGACCACCACAGCGAGAGCACACGCCAACTCCAAAAGTATAACAGAGGCACCGCCAGGGTCCAGCATGACCTCCTGTGTACCGATCGAGGGAGATAACATCTTCTCAGCGGCAAATAGCAGCGAAACATTGCCTTAGCATTAAAATTATGGATTCACATCTCCAATACAATATTTTGGGGAAACTATCTGAACGTGGTGCTCTGGATGTATGACTGCTTCTTCTCTGTCTTGTTTTATTTATCCACACAGTCTCAATGTAACTCTACATCTCTGTAAATAAACCACATTATACATATCAATCTAGCGTCCACGCAACGATCCCCTCCCCCTAGCCCACACACCCCCTCTTCCCCCCCCCTTGCCCTGCCCCCCGTTCTTACCTAGAAACCTCTTACCATGGCATCTCTCTCCCACTTCAGTAGAAAAAACTTCTTGCTGTTGGGTTTCCCACCTGATGATGATTGCTTGTGTTGCAATAGAAACGTCGTGATTTATTTAATTTTATACCTACGTGACTTTACCGAAAGAACCAAAGAGTATTATAAAATATCTATAAATATATGTTGGCATATATATATCTGACCATCAGTGAACGTGAAATAAAACTCGTGTTCATAGCCCTGCACAAGTATTTGAGCCTTGGGACGCTAGTTTCACTTCCACTCATGGCCACCAACAATAGTGGTGATTATCTAAACCGGTTCTGGGCCTCCCCTAGGTCGACTCAGCCTCAAATGATAAAATGGTGCGGTAATGCAGTTTGACTTGGTGCTGGCCACCCACCTTGTGTGCTGTGCCTGCCGTTATTAGGTGCTCACTAACAGCTCCATAAGTCTATTAAAGCGATATGGGGAATCGTTTTCTGTGTTTGGTAGAGAAACCTTTCTCAAAACAAGATTTCCCATGTGGGTCGCTCGACCTCTAAATTAATCAGGCGTAATAATGTGATTTGATCAACTTCTATGGTTAACGGGACAGTCTATGTGTGGGTGATGTTTACATCCACGATAGCATGGTTGGCTAAGTGCAGTGCAAAATAAATTTAACATACAAACAACAACAGGACGTTTCCTTCATCTGACCACTGCTACATAGAAGCGACTTCTCTGTCCGTGGCCAGGAGCAGCTTCAAAGCCCCTACATTTACTTTAGCCGATGATATCACAAGTGATGTCCACCGTTGTTGTACAGCAGGACTTTTGAGTGCATTCCATTGTAATGAGAGGCTGCCCTGCTGCAATTAACTCGTCACCACACTTGCGATCTAGAGGTCGATCCTTAGGCCTGGCATTTGGAGCGACGCTGCAAGCTTCTTAAATCTCGCTGCCTCTGTCCACCCAGCTGCGTAAATGGATACAGCACAGTTGGTCGATCGGCAGGTCGCATGCGGTGGTGGGGTAAAGCGTGGGTAACTCCCACCTCTTCCAACAAGGGAAGCATCTTGCAGGGCTGCACCTTTACTGACCGCACCGTCATTGATAAACCACGACGTGCATGGGTCCACGTATGACATGCGAGTAGGGGATCCACGTGCAGCGTGCGAGGATGCGAGGAAGGGATTCACGGGCAGCGTGCGAGTAGGGGGTCCACGAGCAGCGTGCGAGGAGGGGGTCCACGAGCAGCGTGCGAGGAGGGGGTCCACGAGCAGCGTGCGAGGAGGGGGTCCACGAGCAGCGTGCATGGAGGGGGGCCACTTGCGGCTTGTGAGGAGGGGGTCCAGGTGCGCCGTGAGTGGAAGGGGTCCATGTGCTGTGTGCGGGGAGGGGACCCACGTGCGGCGTGTGAGGAGGGGGTCCAGGGATCTGTAAGACAATCTCTCTGAGACGGCGCTGCTGAGCGTCATCGTCGTCTCCATCGTTGACGAATGCTTTGTTGTCTCGACCAACAGCACCCCTCTTTGACTGCTGGCCCGACGACGACGACTCCACGTAGGAGAGCACGTGCAGCAGCGTGAACAACCTGAACGGGGGCAGAGGGGGGGGGGCACGGAGGGGAAGGGGGAGGGGCACGGGGCGCCACGGTGGCAAAATGTCAGGAGTTAACGGGACAGACCTAGGAGCCAATGGTTGACTGACTGAGATGACTGACAATGCACCAGCTGTGACCCCTACTGTGCCAAATTGTTGTGTTTAGCTGCCCGGTGCTCTGCTTATGGATGCGAGCATCGCTCCTCTGCCCTCCATTATTGCTGGTGGGCGACTGCCTCCAACTGCCAAGTAGCATCTCCTCAGGAGTGGCCAATCTTGAGACCGCTGGTACCAGTTATTGGCAAGTCCACTCATCTCTATATATCCTCTTGTACCATATCATTCCTTTTTTTCCCTAGCCCATGCCGTGCCCTTTAGTCTGATCTATCCTGCCAAATAATAGTTGCTTTGCCATGCAGTGGCTGGGCATGGGGGCTACATGACCCAGCCAACACAGCCACGCTTGTGAGAGGAGCTCACCAATGGGAGTGTGTCTAGATCTTTTAAGAATATGTGAGCTCCTGACACAATCCAGTCTGGTTAAACCCAGGATGCATTGTAGGCAGGGTGACCTGAATGTTTCTAACCGGTGCAGATGTTACTTTAGACACCTCAACATCCTTCTCGAAAGAATAAAGAAGGGAAGATATCAATGTGGTCAAATAAAATCCGGAGCTTCGCATGGAATGACAAACCAAGTAGTTTCCACCCAGTGTTACACAGCCGATGAAAAGATAATGCTGCCCGACTGTTTCGGAGTGAGACCTCGGCTGCGAAACCGGAGCTGGTCATAAGCACACTGCCCACACTCACATAAAGGCAAAGACATGGATCTCCTGGATAGCCTTAAGATACTGTTGGGGCAAGTGCTGTCAGCGAGTGGCACCTATGAAGGCCGGTACGGCACAAGGGGGGAAGTCCAGGACCATTTCAGATAATCGTTACTGTTGTTGGTCACTGAGTCGGCATGCACACACACCCCCTATGGCCACGCATGGGTCGACCCCCTCCTCCTCAGCTGTGGTACAGCATGGCCAGGAACTGGACAATGAGCATGCTGGAGAAGGTGATGAGGAACATGAAGGCGAGGGGCAGCACGTCGATGACCGTCCCCTCGTTCTTCGTGCTCGGGATCTGGATGTAGAGGTCGGCTCCCACGAACTGCAGTGCCAGGGTCGCCACCAGCCACAGTGCATTGATCATGAAGTAGACGAAAGTGCCCTGCACGTTGGGACAGACAGACCAGGCCTGATTTACATTGCATTGGCCGAGTGGCGGGGGGGATGACCCCGGGCTGTTTATGGATCCCCTCTTTGTGCGTTCATTTTTCTCCCCCACTGTCCACTCTCGACGCCAAATGGTCACTTCTGTTGTTATTGTTTTATTGTTCATGTATTTTACAGGATTAGCGGATTATTGGAACAATTAACAATTAATTCGTTGGAATAATAAGGCATAGGTAATTCAATGCCGTTTAAATCTTCTTCTACCACATGCCAAGTACGGTAAGTACTCGCTTAACGCCTGCTGTTTGCACAACGCGTTGTCGCTGGAACGCAATTTTTCTGTTATCGAAGCATCTCCGGTACTCGCGATGACGCGTTGCCAGTACCTTGTTTCTTATCTCGAAGAGTTCCTGCTTCACGCGTTTCCTGTGATCGTCATCTTCCTCCAGAGGCTTGAGGTAGTCACTGATCATGCTCTTCCAAAACTCGTCTTCCTCCTATGCATTCCCATCCACGGGACAGAAGGTTCACTTTGTGCGATTGTCCAAATAACAACAACTTACTCCGATGAATAATATTAATATTGTAATAGTAATAGGTTTTACCCTTTTAACTGGCACAAAAACTGACACCTTTATTCAAGGCATCGTGTTTGCAATAACCACAACACAAGCAATCAAAATGCAAACAAAAGAGACAACTCTGATAATAATATGCACTGTCCTTGAATTTGATTGGTCCACACCCGAGACGGCTTTTCTTAGAGCCTAGTCTCCACTGGTGTTAAATGCTCACCCCGAGCCCTCAATACTCTGATAGTGCGCTGTTTTTGAGTTGTACGCCTTTTGGCGTCTTCTGGTCCAACACCAGAGTGCTTGCCACAAATGAATCACAATAGCTTGCTAATCTCGTCTAGGAGCATTAACCATCACCCACACTTCGTTCATCCATTCATCAAACAAAGATGGTCACCGCATCGCGTGATTTCAGATGCTCGGTCTTGTTTAACTGACAAGCAATGACTTCGCATTTAATTTTCGATTTAAAGCTTTCGTGACTGCAGGGATTCATCTTCTTGGTTCTTTCGGTAAAGTCACGTAGAATGGAAATAAAATAATACAAATAAAACATAATAAAATAAAATTCTCACGACGTTTCGGCCACAACTCAAGTAGCCTTTTTCAGGTGAAGGAACAGAACTGTCGCGATGACAGCGCTTCAATGAACGCTGCAAAGATTCGCAGCGTCTTTTAAGCTAGGTGGGAGAAGTAAAGCGCCTTGACAAAGGTGTTTACATATCAAACAGGATAATTTAGCATTGAAATAGCGGTGTTAAAGTGTTGGATCAGCAGGATGTTAAAGTCAGAAATTAGCTTGTAACTGGGAGATTAGCATGATGTTAATGTGAGGGATTAATATGTGACTGGTCACGGAAATAGCTATGTTAAAGTCGAAGTTTATATATCAACAGAGGCATTTAGTATATGGACGCTAAACGACTGAAACTACCCAACTATCATACAATACACCGATGTGAAAAAAACTAAGTATAAACTACATCAATGTTATCAATAAACTCTATATACTCTCCAATCAGCTGAGCTACTAACAATAAGTCGTTATACATTACAATGCCATATGGCGAAAAAATGGGTGGCGGTTTTTTCTTTTCAACGTTAGCACCACGGAAAGCGACGAGCTTTGTTCAGACGGACGAGTCCATCTATGCTTGGAACGGAGGAGGGGAGAGAAACATCCACGATGCGCTGCTCTGTCCTGTGTTGCGTTACAACTATTTTATAAACTAGACTACTATACATTGCAATGTTATACCTTCCAATCTAAACTACATTGTATAATATCGTATACACAGCCCAATGTAAGCTCTAACATCAATTCCATACACCCAGCCATCAGATTTACCATGGAAGTCGATAAAGATGGCAAGCTACCCTATTTGGATGTCCTAATTAAAAGGAGACCTGATGGTTCAATGAGCCACTGTGTCTACAGGAAAGCTACGCATATGGATGTTTACTTAAAACCAGATTCCCACCACCATCCGTCCCAGAAGAACTCCCTCATCAAGACTCTATACCATAGAGCCCAATGCATTTCCGACCAGGAACACATTGCCAGTGAACTCTAGCACGTACACCAAGCTCTCAAGGCTAATGGTTACTCCGACTACACAATCCGCAAAACCATCACTCCAGCCATGAAGAAGGATTCTCTTGAGGAGCCATTCAAAACCATCACCTTACCCTACATTGCGGGGGTCACAAAAAAGATCTCCAAAATCCTGAATAAACACAAGATCCAGGTCCGATTCAACACAGTACATAAAATGCGTGATCTGGTTCCGTCTGTAAAAGATGTGGTTCCAGACATACAGTACCCGGGCGTCTACAAACGAAGTTGCCTCTGTGGTAGCAGCTACATTGGAGAAACCAAACGACATATCTCGGACCGCATCCGTGAACATAAAGCAGACTTGAAACACGGTAGGACGAACACCTCAGCCGTGGCAGATCACTGTTATAATTTAGTGGGCTCACATGACACGGAGGTTCTCTGCAAGCCATCCGGCTACCATGAGACATTCGTTCATGAGGCCATCCACATATACAAACACAGAGGCAATTTCAACCGAGAAGATGGATTCTGGCTTAGTAACCATTGGAAAGACGTTATAAACCATTTCGGTTCTTAATTGATTGTATTATACGGTGACTTTCAGACTGCAGTCCATTCCCTGACAATGTCTCTAAATACCGTTCACACAACGGTCAAAGGTATAGCATGTTGTATAATAAATAGTTTAACATTGTAATGTTTAGCATAATTCATAAGGCAATATATGGTATCGTAATTGTATAGTGAATATACAGTAGTGTGGTATACAGTAGGGTTGGTAGAATAATACATAGTGTAATATTACAAGTCTATTTTACAGTCTAAAGTATAGGGTAGTGTATAGTAACGCATTGTATAATTTAATGGTGGGTTTGTCTATGGCAGTGTATATTACGGTGTATAGTCGTGTAATGTAGAAAAAGTTTAGTTGGGGACATATCAATATAATGCATAATGTTAGAGCTTACATTGGGCTGTATACGATATTATACAATGCAGTTTAGATTGGAAGGTATAACATTGCAATGTATTGTAGTCTAGTTTATAACATAGTTGTAACGCAACACAGAACAGAGCAGCGCATCGTGGCTGTTTCTCCCCCCTCCTTCGTTCCGAGCATAGATGGACTCGTCCGTCTGAACAAAGCTCGTCGCTTTCCGTGGTGCTAACGTTGAAAAGAAAATACCACCACCCATTTTTTCGCCATATGGCATTGTAATGTATAACGACTTATTGTTAGTAGCTCAGCTGTTTGGAGAGTATATAGAGTTTATTGATAACATTGATGTAGTTTATATTTTAGTTTTTTATTAGTTTACTATATGGTATTCATTATATAGTGTAGTGTATACCCAGTTACTTTATGTTAATAGCTCAACTTATTGAAGAATATATTGAGTACATTTATTATATTGATGTAGTTTATACTTAGTTTTTTTCACATCGGTTTATTGTATGATAGTTGGATAGTTGCAGTCCTTTAGTGTCCATATACTAAATGGCCCTGTTGATATGTAAACTTTGATTTTAACATAGCTATTTCCGTGACCAGTCACATGCTAATCTCTCACAATAACATCATGCTAATCTCCCAGTTACATGCGAATTTCTGACTTTAACACCCTGCTGATCCAACACTTTAACACCGCTATTTCAATGCTCAATTATCCTGTTTGATATGTAAACTCCTTTGTCAAGGCGCTTTACTTCTCCCACCTAGCTTAAAAGACGTTGCGAATCTTAGCAGCGTTCATTGAAGCGCTGTCGTCCTGAGAGTTCTGTTCCTCCACCTGAAGAAGCCTACTTGTGTTGTGGCCAAAACGTCGTGAGAATTTTATTTTTATTATTTTATTTCCATTCTATGTGACTTTAACGAAAGAACCAAGAAGACTTTGTCTTTGTTTGATGAAAATATTACCTTTGGTATGGAGGGCGAGGTCTGTGTCTGATTGCTCTGGAGGTCGACTTTTGCTCTCTACTTCTTCTGGATGCTCTGTTTGAGTGCTCGCGATGTCTTCTAGTCTCGCCTCTGCTCCTTCTGAATGCTCCATCTGAGTGTTTGCGATGTCCTCTTCTCTCGACTCGATCTCTGCTCCTTCAGGATGCTCTGTCCCAGTGCTCGCAATGCCCTGTCGTTTCTCCTCGCTCTCTACTCCTACTGTATGATCTGTCTGAGTGCTCGCGATGTCCCCTGGTCTCGTCTCTGCTCCTTCTGGATACTCCATCTGACTGTTTGCGATGTTCTCTCCTCTCGACTCGATCGCTGCTCCTTCAGGATGCTCCGTCTGAGTGCTTGCGATGCCCTGTCGTCTCTCCTCACTCTCTACTCCTTCTGGATGATCTGTCTGAGTGCTCACGATGTCCTCTGGTCTCGTCTCTGCTCCTTCTGGGTGCTCCATATGAGTGTTCGCGATGTCCTCTCCTCTCGCCTCGATCTCTGCTCCTTCTGGATGCTCCATCTGAGTGCTCGTAGTGTCCTGTTGTCTGGCCTCAATTGGACGCAGCTTCATCTCTCTGTCGAGTTCCACCGTGCACGACTCCACTCGGCTGGGAGGGATGATGATAAACTGTTAAACTAAACCATTATTTTTATTTTACCATGTAAGGCCCACTGAGCTAGGAAGCTTTTTTGTAGAATCGACCTGAATATCACAAATTATAACTCAATGAGCGGCTTATCACGTGGAAATTACAGCAGCCAAATACTCTAATCACATGATGATTCTAAATGAGGAGGGAAAAAATCAGGGAACCCAGAGTAAAATCCACACCAACATGGGGAGAGAAAAGAATAGACGCAGACTCCATATAGGCAACAGGCATCGTCAGGTTTGGGATCGAAGCCACTACCTCCTGCATACCAGGGGAGGTAGTTAACATCTAGCCACCACGGCGCCTAAGATACAAGCACAACTAGAATCACAGTTAATAAGTTGAGACAAGACTCAGTATTGACTTGAGTAAAATGTTACGTTGTAAATCCTCCTCCACCCGACACAGCCAATCAATAATCATAATCTGTATTTCTACTGCAGGAGGAGTCCGATGAGCTATGAACCTATTTTCACAGATGTCCAGTAGGTGTAGGGGATTATAAAGTTAGAACATAAAACGATAGCAGTGCTAAGTATAGGAAATATAATAAAATAAATAAAGTATATGAGTGCAACTTGCATGAGTACATCAGTTACTGCCAATTTTTCAATACTAAATGCATAACTTGGGGCAAGGCAGCAAAACAACAGTCCCAAACCACACCAAGATAACACAGTCCCTCAATAATATGGGACATAAACGTTGAACTATCGATACACGAGAGGTAAGGATCAAAGTTAAAAGCATGGCTACAGGCTCTCAGTGAGGTGGTGGCACCTTGAACTGTCATCCTCCTGACTCAGTGCCGAGTATTTCTTCGGATGGACGCTGATCCTCCACTGGAAGCAGTCCCACTCGAGTGGCAGTATATAGCATTTCGTTCCATTCAAACGATGCTTGCGTTCCTTCTTCTGCTGGGACAGGAGGATGGGCATTGTGCTGAAGGCAGGGTCCTTCAATGATATCAAACCAGTGGGAAGCGCACACAAGCTGGAAGGCAGTTTCAGCTGCTCAGTGAACTGGCGCCAATAACTGTCCAAGCTCTGCGGTCCTCCATGTATGAAGATTTTATTGGCCAACAGGAAACCAGAACACCATGGAATAGACCCACAAATGCGAGGGGGAAACATTGCGTTCTATTCAGATGGAACAAATAGTCCATAATTGTCATACTACACTCTCCTGGAAAGTCAGTGAATGACTCCTCCTCGATACCCACCGTGTTGGATTAATGGACACGAGTGGCACAGCCACCACCACCGTTCTTGTCAAGAAACATAAACGATAATTTTGCAAGCTCCGGTCATCCTCTCATCAGTGGATTTTGGCTAACCATTGAACAAAGACAGTGACCACATCGCGTGCTTTTGGGTGCGCTTGTGCGTCCATCTGGAACCCTCTTCCTTCCAATATGAGAAAGCAATTGGAGCTATGCACTTTTAAATCATTACATTGAAAACTAATTTCTTAAAAACTGCTCTTTGTGTTTAGAAACTTTCCTTCCTTCGCACCTCCAATTAGCACAGTTGGCTACACATGGTGTGAAAGAAGTTCAACATACATACATCTGGACCAGTCCTTGGCCTTCCCTCAAAAAGCCTCAAAAATAGCCAAATGTGATGTAGTAAACATGACAACAATGGAGACAAAGGCGGCCGGGCATGGTGCTGGCCACCTACCCTCTTATGTGCCATTCCGGACTTCACAGGTGCTACTCGCTAACAGCACTTGCCCCAACGGTCGGTTAAAAGCTATATGGGGATCGCTGCCTTCGTCTTGGCGGGGGTTGGGGGCATATGTTACACTTTTTTTGCAATGTACGTAGCCAATCATGCTAATCGGAGGTGCGGGACGGAGCAACAGAGGAGAATGGAGCGAAACTCCAAATAACGTTCGACACAAAAACAACAACGACAATAACGATAACACATAAAGTAACTCACCTCCTTAGAGGAGGGCTCAGTAGGCGCCTTGGTCTCACGCGTGCCCCATGATACGTTGTACATGTTGACCAATGAGTAGATGAGCAGCAGCAGGTATCCCGTGGGAATGCAGATGAGGTACAAGAATCCGTGCACGATGCAGAAGAACTCGCGCGGGTGCAGCGCCGCGGCGATGAGATGGATGCCCGCGAGAGTGATGAAGAAGATGCTGCTGGGTGTGAGGATACCGTTCTTGACAATGTCGCCGACCATAGCGAGCAGCGTGCCCGTCATGAGGAACATGTAGATCACGGTGAGCACCATGGCCACCTTAAAAAAAATACCAGGTATAAAGCTCTTTTCAGAAGCCACCTGGCCACAAATGATAGATCAACGAAGTGGCTCATCACGTGGTAATGTATATCAGCAGCCAGATTAAATGCAGAGGGAAGATAGAGAGAACACGTGGACTCCAAATACATAACAGGCGTTAAGGTCGGGATAGGGATCGAACCCACGACCTCCTGTATACCATGCGATGGAGTTTACATCTCGCCATCGCAGGAGGAGACCTTAGCCATCGGCATCACCATTGTCCTTTTTGTCCAACCACCACCACTTCTTGGGGAGTTACTTTGCATTTATTCCGCACTTTTCCACAAAGTCCTCAAGACCCTGCACTTTGCAAACAACAACACAATAATGATAGCTCATTGTTCTTCTGGGTTCTTTCGGTAAAGTCACGTAGAATGGAGATGAAATAATAAAAATAATAATAACAGAATAAAATTCTCACGACGTTTCGGCCACAACACAAGTAGCCTTCCTCAGGTGAAGAAACAGGACTGTCTGGAAGACAGCGCTTGAGTGAACCCTGCCAAGCATGGCAGCGTCTTTTAAGCTGTGTGGGAGGAACAGAGCACCTTGACAAAGCAGTTTACATAGAAATTAGCATGTAACTGGGGGGATGAGCATGATGTTGGTGTGAGGGATTAGCACCACGGAGAGAGACGAGCTTTATTAAGACGGACGAGTCCATCTATGTTCAGAACGGAGGAGGTGGAGAGGAGTTTAGATATCAACAGTAAATTAGCATGTAACTGGGGGATTGGCATGATGTTAGTATGAGGGATTAACACCACAGAGAGCGACGAGCTTTGTTCAGACGGACGAGTCCATCTGTGTTCGGAACGGAGGAGGGGGAGGAAGAGGAGGAACCCTCAAGACCTTGGGTTTTCGGATGCCTTTGTCCGAACGATCCGCCTACTCTACACCAAGGCGGAGTGCATGATCAAGATCAACGGCGCCCTCACTGCCCCGGTTAAATTCGAGCGAGGAGTGAGACAGGGATGCCCATTGTCGGGCCAACTTTATGCCCTGGCATTAGAGCCTTTCCTGAATCTCATAAGGCGGAGACTCAGCGGCCTGGTGCTGAGGGAACCAAGCATCAAGTTGGTCCTGACGGCATACGCCGACGACGTCCTCCTCATCCTGCGCTCCCTGGCTGATGTCGCCCTGCTGCATGAGTGCCAGGAGGTCTTTTCGAAAGCCTCGTCATCAAAAATGAACTGGCAAAAGTGCAGCGGCCTGCTGGTTGGAGCGTGGGACATGACTGAGTGTCCCGAGAAGGCAAAAGCCATCAATTGGAGCACAACATCGCTGCACCACCTGGGGGGTTCCTCGGACCAGAGGAGGAACCACCGCAGAGGAACTGGGTCGAGCTGGAGGAGAAGGTGAATGAGCGGCTGGCCACCTGGAGTCGCCTGTGCAAGTTCCTCACCTTCAGGACAAAGACGTTGGTGGAGAACCAGCTGGTGACGTCCATACTGTGGCACCGACTCTTCTCCCTGCACCCCCCCATGAGCCTTGTCAACGCACTTCAGAAGCAAGTCCTCGACTTCTTCTGGTCAGGTGGAGGACATCGGGTCGCGGCTGGGGTCCTGGCCCTGCCACTGGACGAGGGCGGTCACGGGCTGGTGTGCGTGCGGAGTCAGCTGGCCACCTTCCGACTGCAGGCAGCGCAAAAGTTCCTGCACGCCGCCCCTGCACCGGCCTGGAGCGTCACGGCCTCCTTACTCCTGAAACAGCTGGGGGGTCTGCAGTGCTCCAAGCAACTATTCTACATGGACCTGCAGGGCCTCCCACTGGGACAGCTGCCACCCTTCTACAGAAGCGTCCTGCAGACATGGAGCTCCCTCGCCGTCAGGAGGCTGAACCAACCGTGATCGGCTGAGGATCTGGTCTTCGAACCGATCCTCAGGAACCCACAGACAAAGCTGCCATCCACCACCACCACCCCTGGCATGGAGAGGCGCCTCGCCAACGCGCGGCTCACCAGGATGGGAGATCTGGTGGAGCCTGAAACACGGGGCCGGTGGATCGGACCAGCAGACGTGGCCACAAAGACAGGGCTGCAGTCGCTCCGGGTGGCTGCCCGGATCCTGGCCGAAGCCAAGGGGGCCTTCTCAGTGGCAGCGGGGAGAACGCCCCCCATCGGCGTTGGGGATGACGAGGCCCCTCTCGATCCCCTTCCACCGGAGCTCTCAGTCGTGCCACTGCATCGCCAATGCCGACAAACGAAGGCGGATCACAACCTGTGCCGGCTAGAAGACCTACCGGAGGTGGCCTTCGCAAATGTAAAGAGGAAGGTTCTCTACTCCTACATGGTCCGGTTCCACCAACAGGACACCCTGAGGAGCCACAAGGACCATGCCTGGAGGAAAGCCCTGCCCTGCGTCTCTCCGGAGAGGCCTCGCTGGAGGCAACTCTACTGCAGACCGACGTACAACTGCATCGGCGACCTCAGCTGGAGCATCGCCCACGGCACCGTCACCACCAACGTCTCCCTGGCGCGCT